>NW_025321268.1:0-10424 GCF_019176455.1 Solea senegalensis
GAAGTAAAGATTCATAAAGTATTCATGTACAAAAGGACAGGAAGTAAAGATTCATAAAGTTAATGTTAAGTCTGTGTGTAGGTACGCACAATATATGTCTGACAGCGTAATCTTCCCTGGTCCTTTGCCCAATGTAACATGTATACATGTATAACATGTATACATGTTATACATGTATACATGTATAACATGTATACATGTATAACATGTATACATGTATAACATGTATAGTCGCATGTCGTCATTCAATCGCTGGCGATCGAGGTGGTGTCCAGAAAACATTGGGTTTTTAGATAACTGGCAAACCTTCTGGGGGAAACCTGGTCTCATGAGGAGAGACGGAGTCATTCCCACTTTGAATGGACATTTGATCAACGCAATTTTCTCTGTAGACACTTTCTGTCGTGCAGTTTTGTGTGAATAGTTGCGTCTTGTCATGATTGTTTTTGGTAATAGATTAAAACACTTCATTAAAGGTGTACGCAGATGCCAGCCTATACAGTGGGGCAAAAAAGTATTTAGTCAGCCACCGATTGTGCAAGTTCTCCCACTTAAAATGTAATTTTCATTTTCAAAAATCTGGGAAATCTCATTGTCGGATTTTTAAAGAATTAATTTGTAAATTATGGTGGAAAATAAGTATTTGGTCAATAACAAAAGATCAACTCAGTACTTTGTAATATAACCTTTGTTGGCAATGACAGAGGTCAAACGTTTAATGTAGGTCTTCACCAGGTTTGCACACACTGTAGCTGGTATTTTGGCCCATTCCTCCATGCAGATCTCTTCTAGAGCAGTGATGTTTTGGGGCTGTTGCCTGGCAACACAGACTTTCAACTCCCTCTACAGATTCTCTATGGGGTTTAGGTCTGGAGACTGGCGAGGCCACTCCAGGACTTTGAAATGCTTCTTACGGAGCCACTCCTTCGTTGCCCAGGCGGTGTGTTTGGGGTCATTGTCCTGCTGGAAGACCCAGCCACTTTTCATCTTCAGTGCTCTCACTGATGGAAGGAGGTTTTGGCTCAAAATCTCACGATACATGGCCCCATTCATTCTTTCCTAACATGGATCAGTCGTCCTGTCCCCTTTGCAGAAAAACAGCCCCAAAGCATGATGTTTCCACCCCCGTGCTTCACAGTAGGTATGGTGTTCTTGGGATGCAACTCAGCATTCTTCTTCCTCCAAACACGACAAGTTGAGTTTGTACCAAAAAGTTCTATTTTGGTTTCATCTGATCAGATGACATTCTCCCAATCCTCTTCTGGGTCATCCATATGCTCTCTGGCAAACTTCAGATGGGCCTGGACATTAACTGGCTTAAGCAGGGGGACACGTCTGGAACTGCAGGATTTGATTCCCTGTCGGTGTAGAGTGTTACTGATGGTAACCTTTGTTACTTTGGTCCCAGGTCTCTGTAGGTCCTTCACCAGGTCCCCCCGTGTAGTTCTGGGATTTTTGCTCACTGTCCTCATGATCATTTTCACCCCACGGGATGAGATCTTGCGTGGAGCCCCAGATCGAAGGAGATTATCAATGGTCTTGTATGTCTTCCATTTTCTAATAATTGCTCCCACAGCTGATTTATTCACACCAAGCTGCTTGCCTAGTGTAGATTCACTCTTCCCAGCCTGGTGCAAGTCTACAATTTTGTTCCTGGTGTCCTTCGACATCTCTTTGGTCTTGGCCATGGTGGAGTTTGGAGTCTGACTGTTTGAGGCTGTGGACAGGTGTCTTTTATACAGATAACGAGTTCAAACAGGCTACAGGAAACTAAGTGAAGGCAGCTGTTTGTCTGTTTTATACTTGTTTGTAGGTGACCAAATACTTATTTTCCACCATCATTTACAATTAAATTCTTTGCAAATCCTCATTTCCAGGATTTTTTTTTCACATTCTGTCTCTTACTGTTGAAGTGTACCTATGATGAAAATTACCTGTCATCATGTTCAGTGGGAGAACTTGCACAATCGGTGGCTGGGATGTGGTGGAAGTGCACTTCCTGTCCAGAAACCAGATTCATTTCTCCTGCTTTGTCCAAGCAAACCAAACTAATGTCATGAGTCTTTAGGGAGGTAGTTTTTTTTATTGTTATTATTATTATTATTATTATTATTATTGTTGTTGTTGTTGTGTATATATATATATATATACAAATCTATCTATCTATCTATCTATCTATATATATATATATATATACATATATACATACATATATATATGTATGTATATAGATACAGTATATATACATATATATAAGTATACACACAAAGAAAAACACCTTCTCTCCTTGTATTGTACAGCTGCGATTCCTCTCCAGTGGAACAGTTTGACATCTGCTGCTGAAACACGTAAATTATCCAATAAGTCAGAGTTTGCATTTTACTCATAAAGGACATGAAAACAAAAACAACTTAAATGGCCTCTGGTTTTTAGGAAAAGGCTTATTTGTACTTGGCACTTATTTATCTTTACATTCATTTGTGGAGTCACTTCAGCCATAATTGATGTAAAATGAGTTGTTTATTTATTAATAAATCATTGTTTTAGAATCTAAACAACACAAAGCAAATATTTGACATAGGTGAAAACTCTTGTTTCATAGTGCTTTGTCCCGGTCATAGGAAGTAACTAAATGAACATATTCTGTATATATTAATATGTATATACATTTATTGTCATCATATTCATGGGAAACATCTACAATGGCATTTGAGATTCACAGTATACATCCTGTCCCGGCTCCTCCTCAAACGTCACCTTAGCATCGTCAGCATCCAACTGAAACAGATATGATAAAGGACTTAAGAACACACATTCAACACATGTTGTTTTCATAACCACGAAAATGTGAACTCAAATTGTTCATACACATGAAAAGCCAGCCAAACTCTCTTTTAAGAGCCAAACAATGAGAAGGCTTGCTCCTTTAGCAGGTAAGTCAGAATGACAGTGAAACTAGAAAAAGAAAAGAATAAATTGTCTTCATAACAACAATTATAAACAATTTAACATGGACTGTGTAGATCATAAAGAGCAATATGGGACAGGAACGTATGAGCATGCATGGTTGTTTCATACACAGCAAAACATACACAGAGATTATTAAATTCATTAAAAAGAATTTAGACAAAGTAAGATTTTAGTGGAATAAACCTTTAAAACTGAGAGGGGTCTAGCTGCAGACCTGCACTGTCGAGAAGGGTTGTAGAAATGTGCTCTGGAATCTGTGGTTTAGAAAGTGCAGCCTGTGGTACTACCATCATCTTACTAGTGCACTTTAATCTATTTCCTGTTTCCTGTATCTGTAGATTTCAAAATAAAAGCTTCTCAAAACACATATAAAATGATCTGAAGAACTTGTAAGTAACAGTAATAGTGAACTTGAGTCCAAATATCCATGTTCTAAATGAGTGGGATGAACAGCAGCTGTTCACTTACACATTTCATTTCCGTTTCAGAGAAGAGACGCCCAGTCATGAGCATACGCAGAGGGATGGTGAGGATCAGGATGAAAGGAAGTGCCAGGGATGCTGGACTGGATTTCACAATCCAGAGGATTATGAGGCACGCAGTCTGGATGAGAGTGAACAAGTGCATTCGTCCTGTGCTCACCTGTGTCCAAAATACACACACACATCACTGCAGAGTACAGTCTAAACAACATTCATATTATCTATGATGATGATGATTCATCAGTTTATGACTGAAATAATAATGACTATTATTATCATTATTATTATTATTACTATTATTATTGTTATTATTGTTATTGTTATTATTATTCTTGTTGTATATACTGTAAGGTAGCTGACACATACTAATACCATAAAGAATATAAATAAGCCTTTAATTTGTACTGTCAGATAGGGCCTTGTTTTACAGAGGGCCATGTACTTATGGTGTTGTCACCTCCCACTTCCAAGCAGTGTGACCAATGGACGGAGATCAAAATGCCGTGGACAGACCTACAACCAGTTAAACCACTGATCTGGAACAAGTCAACAAACGTGCGTGTTGTTCAGCCGAATCAAAAGACTGCTGTTCTTCCATGGCTGCCATGTTGAATGTGTCCAAAAGCTGCGAGACATTCTTCTTTGTTGTTAAGCCTGTCTACAGTGTGCCAGGGATTTGTTATTAGTTCCTTTTCTAGGGGATTCTGAAGTTGAAAATTACATTCTTACCAGACGCTGCCATAATACCTGCAGACCTGGCTGGGTCCCTAATTCTTACCCACTGGACTTTTGTATGATTATGTCACATGTGGTTCCTTACTTGTGTGGCGTAGGGTTCATCAGGGTGATATTTCTTGGGGATGAACAGAAGAAGCATACGATCCCACAGCTGGATACCATTTAGAGACGTGACTCCCATGTAGAGGAAAATCCCAAACAAGGCTGACATGGGGATCAACTTGAGGATCGGCTCCATCAGAATAGACAACCCTTAATACAAACAGACAATCAGAGAACAGAGATCATCTGACATGATACACTTGTATTAATATTAAATAATAATATTAAATATTAGAAAGCACGTACCAACCAGCAAAGCCACCAGAATGCCACTGACCCTCTGCTCCATCACTTTCTCTATCACAGGCTTTGGTCCTTTGCTCATGACAGTGAGGGCGTTGGCGTGGGTGACAGTGCGCACGGTGGCGGCACTGAGCCACGGAACACCAAATATCGCACTGAACCCGCCCATGCCGACTAAAAGCAGCAAGTCAAAGTGGAAACCGGAGCCCTTAACCATCTTCCTCTCAGGTTTACTCACAATCAGACTGTTGACAGAAGCAACATGTGAATCAAACCCTGTTCTCCGAGGTCTTATTCACAGTGGGATGCAGAACTCACGTCGTGATCTGAGACTCCAGAAAGATGAGAATGAAGACGAGCAGGGCAGGGACGCAGGAGGCAAACATCAGCCAGACAGGGAAGCTCTGGTGCTCTCCAAATGGGTTGATCAGCCAGCCTCTCTTGGCTGGGTTGGACACCGCCAGACCTTTGGGAACCATTAGTTTCTGTGCCGAAAAAACACTGCTTACTATTATTATGTGCTGTATGTGTTCAGGCAATTACCTGGAATCTAATAAAACAAGGTCCAACCTGAGTGTAGGTATCATTAATGTTGTAGTCCAGGACAATCATTAGGAAAATGGCAATAGGGACACCAAAGTCCCCAAGCAAACGTCTCACCTGTTGACCACATACAAGGAATAAATCACTCATCTGTTGCGATCAAAAAAAAAATCCCCCCGACTTACCTTTCCAGGTAGAAATGTCCCGTTCTTGAACTGACGGAGGAAAAACGCAATGAAGAAACAGCCAAACATGAGGCACATGGAGAGCAGAGCGGTGTTGGGGAAGGGAGGCTTGATGTTGCTGATGATAATAGTTGTATTACCGGTGTTATTGTCATAAATGACGGTCTCTTCCACTTTTGGTTGCCAGGGATTTTCTACACTTGCATTCAGCTGATCGTAATTCAGAATCAGCGGATGTGAGTGAAAGGTCTAGAGAGAAGAGAACAGATTCAATTTTCAAATCATAACAAACATGATCTCAGGTCTCTGTACACAAACAACATCGAGGAGAGCAGAGAAACTCAACAGTTCACACAATGAGCAAACACTTGGCATCAGTGGAGAGAACATCTCTAAAGGGGAAGGGTATGAAAGGCTGGGGGACATGGAGGAGGTGGGGGGACAGAAAAGGTGGTGAGTAGGGCAGGAGGCAGGGAGAGGAGGTAGAGACAGAAGAGAGAGAGAGACCAGGAGCAGATACACAACAACTGTATCAAGTTATAAGTTGACATGTTTATAGAACTACAATGTTGTTTATATAAGCAGCAGCAGAGAGTATTGATATCAACTTTAATAATAGCATAATAATAATTGTGATGATATGTATGAAATTATCATTATTTTATCATTGTTATTATAATAATAATAATAAGGAAGGAAAGACACAAACTAGGGAGAGAAAGAGACAAGGTTAATGACATATAAAAAGTCATAATCATATCCAGGTTTCGCTGAACCAGCTCCAACTATAAGCTTTATCAAAAAGGAACGTTTTAAGTCAGTTAAAGTTTTAACTTTAAATACAGAGAGAGGCTCCGCCTCCCGAACTGTCACTGGAAGCTGGTTCCACAGGAGAGGATTGATATATCATATAGACTTTACATCTAATTCAATATTTTGACCCACCCCTAATATGGATACAAATAAAGAAGTTGACAGTAACATGTACAGTATACTAGTGAAGGAACTCGCGGTGTGCTGTTACAGAGACACAACTGAAACCAATGACCAATGACTACATGACAAGTGTGAGGTGGATGAAAGTGGTTTACCCTGCCCAGCTTGGCAAAAGTTTCATAGATGAAGATGAGGGAGATGAGGATGGAGAAGATTTCCTGGGTAAAGCGTGAGATGAAGCGAACCAGGACACTGCCGTCACAAGCCACGACGATCACCACGATGATGACCAGCCACACTCCGACCCACACTCTCCCCACTATGTACTCAATGTCCTGGGACTTGCAGAACTGAATGAAATAAAGAATGGTCACAACTGTGCATGCTAACAGTAAATAAAGCCAGACACAACATCCTGTACCCCAGAAACATTGCTGTAGTTTTTGCAAACCAAGAGAAATGTTACATTTGTACACTCTGTTCACTCACTCATCTTCTTTCACCTCCACATGAGGGTCCCAGGTGACATAGGGCAAAAGGTGGACTGGCAAAGTCCATCACAGGACGACATATAGAGACAAACTCATGCAGAAAGGCCCTTGTTCCCGGGTTGCGACCCTTAGGAAGGTTAAAAGGTGAACCATATCCATCCCTAATGGTCACATATTTTGGGACTGTGTGAGATTGTCCACTTCAGTATTGGTCAGTATTGAAGTGTCATGGACATGAGTGGGTAATGATAACATCACAGTAGAATACCCTTGGAGGCTTTTTCATGTGAGGGTCTGCACGTTTGCCAAGGTGCAGACCAAAGTTCACATCAGTTCTAGACCAAACATTGTTGTTGCAGATTCTTATCACGTTATCAGGACATTCTGGAATGTTTTTATGGAAATCCTATTGATGCTATGAGGACAATCTATCATCTGTACCTAGCCCTAAATATGTGCTAGGTTACGCTAGGCGATGTGCAGGTTATTATTGCCCTCAATTCTGCCAACAGCACCACAGGCACTTAAAACACGATTTTTGGTTCAGAAACTGTGAGCTCACATGTGGTTTGCAGAAATGTACACTGGCAACACAGTGTACAGTGTGCTCATGGACTTTTGACATTTCAATTTCACAATACCACAGAGCTATAACAAAAATATCTTCAGTTGGATCATATGGAGCAGCATAAACCATAATAGACTATAGATTATGTTCCAGTGTTACAACTTACAGCATAGAAGGCTTCTTCAAACACTAAGAGAGGACCAGAGAAACCAATGACCAGGATTGGCTGAGCAGCAACGAAGCAGAAGATGATTCCCTGGATGCTGGTGGAGATGAGGAGCTCTGGGACGCCCATCATATTTTCCACCTTATCAGCTGATGAAAGATGACGTCATGGAGTGATTAGAGTGTTTGCTGCATACAATGGCACGGCCATGTCTAACACAGATATGAACACGCACCCAGTAGCCCTCCAAAGGTGATGGCAGGCGACAGGGCAGCAAAGTAGATGAAGATGACGGCAGCAAGGACCTGGGAGTTGAGGGCATCTGTCATGTCACTCTTGTAGTGCTGGTAACGTCTCTTTATGTCCTGAATCATTCCACCAAATGGCCGCCCAGTACTAGTCAGGTGGTCTTCAGGAGGAGGCTCAGGGCTGAAGGAAACTGGGAGGAACAATTTCATACTAGTACATAAATAATAGTCATGTTTCAACAATCAGCATTGGTGTATCATTGCTGCTAAGTTGAGTACCAGTGCTATGTTATTTGTATCAGTTTCATTTTGTAAATGTTGATGTTTCCTTGGGCAAGACAATTGAAGTTCAATTGAAAGTTGTGCATGTAACTACAGTTCTATGAAACCTGGATGAACTTTGAGCACTGGATATTCTGTCTCGTGTTGAGTGTGTTATACCAACAAATGTCAGATGTGACCATGGTGGACTGGAGTGAAGACTTATCCTCTGGTGTCACCTGTGGGTCTGCTCTTTTGGAATCTTCTCACAAGACTACAAGGATTCTGAGAGACCAGATGCTCTGGCGGTCCTCCAGGCAGGGTTCATAGAACCATAGTTGCATTCAATAGCATTCATTCTGTTTCATCCTTACTGACCACCAGTGGTGGTGCTTTAAGCAGTGGGTGACTAATACCAACAGTGTCACGAGGAATCCTAAGTACACACCTCATTGTGTGGACTTTGAGGAACTTGGCAGGAGGGCCACAGCCAGCGGATGCTTGGTGGCAATGTTGACACTGTAGAAACTACATGAGGCTGCGGCACAGTGGTATGCCTTTCAGGGCTGCCCAAGATGTGGAGACTCCCCTGGTAGAGTGGTCAGTGACCCCCTGGTGCTAAACCTCTTGTGCTTAAAGCACCGCCTCATAAGGTCGGCCCTGCTAATGGCACATTTCCACCGGCTCTACTCGCCTCGCCTCACCACGGCTTAAGTAGTGTTTCCAATAGCATAGTACCTGGTACCAGGTACTTATAATAGTACCTAGTACCCATTCGTTGTCCCCATCCCTGTCTACGCTACAGTGCACATAAAGTGTGCGTGTAGCAGACACGCATTTTGACATTAAACTACGCTACTAAGATGTGCCACTTCTAACTTCATGAAAAAGGGAATAGCAGCTTTCAGTTGATCTGTTTACGTGCAGCAGACAGTCTGTGGTCTGTGGGTCTAACTTTAGCAACTTTAGCCTGCAGAGAAAATCATTGTGCTCGTCAAACATAAGTGGAGAGACGGAGCGACACCAAGTTGCAAGTGACAAAATCCATTTTGATTTTGATAGTCTCGATATATTTCCACCCGAGGGTGAACGCTGTGTGTGTGTGTGTGTGTGCCTGCAGTTAATAAACATGCTGACAGGGAGAGAGAGTGAGAGACAGAGAGAGAGAGAGAGAGAGCAGCAAACCTGAAAAGAAGAGAATATGAGCCTCTCAGAAGTCTGTTTAGAAGACATGTTTCAGTTATTTCTGTCCTGTTGGAGGGACATAACATGTCCTTTGTGATTTTCAGCTTATGTTTATATATAATAACTACATTTAAAGTGAATCAGAGGAATACAAACAACTGTATGGGTTTAAAACAAATGTTAAATAAGAATTGCCTTTTCCTCTTGTAGAGTTCTTGTTTTCTTCATTGTTTCATTTGTATGTTGAATATCTGACATAGAAGTGATTAGTAAGCATATGAAAGATGCAGATTAATTATGTGTGGTCAGCCAAAATGACAGCCATTAAAAACCTAGCAACATCACTGCCAGAGCTGTAGATTGTTTCAATTTCAAGATTGTGAAATAATGGTCTTCAAAAATTCACCTTCAAATGTATTTTCAGTACTTCAGTAGTACATTTTAAAATAAATACTTAGTACAAAACATGCTGAATACTTTAGTACTTCCACTTAAGTGTGGAGCTTACAGAACACTTTGTTCAACCTCTACTGAAGTACTTGTACTTAGAGTAGAGTACTTGTACTTTTACTCAAGTCTTCGTCTCTAGTACTTCTACACAGTACATGGGAGGAGTCATCATAGCACAGCTGCATGAACCTGCCGTGACTGTTTCATATGTGACACACACACACTACTAAGTAGTGACTTATAGTAACTGAATCATTAGAATCAGTTCATTCAAAAGATTTGTTTGGCTGTGCTTTTGCTAAATACACCAGACTCCTGTTAAATGTTGACATTTCATACATTTGTTGTTTAATGTTGGAGATTTTTAACTGTTCTACAGTTCTGCATTGTTCGGTTTGATTCTTGTGTCAGACGTTACGCTCATGACTCCACTGAAGTGGCTGAAGTACAGTCTCTCGCTTAGACCCTCGCCAGAGCAGCTACTAAATTAGCGCTACACAGTGAAGTTTCTTTTGGATATAAATATACACATTTGTCTCTAAGTAAAGTGTTGTGTATCTTTTGTAACTCAGACCGCATCCAGAAACTTGGAGCTACGTGATGCCGCAGCCGTAATGAACTCCACTTGACTCTCTTTACTAGAGTTATGTAGCAGTTGTGCTTCTACTTTGCTTCTATCAGACATGATATGCATCGCTCTGCACTGTGTGTAATGCGGGAATGTCACTGAGCAACATGAGATTGAAATATGGCTGTACTTCTGAGCACAGAGAGAGTCACGTGGAGTTGATTGTGTTTGAATGCAACCATTGCAAAGTCATTTGTTTAAATTGGACCGTCACGCACCTCTGTCCTC
>NW_025321269.1:0-71271 GCF_019176455.1 Solea senegalensis
CTAAACTATGACATTTTTGTCAAATTTTGGACGACATACTTAACTATGACATTTTTGTCAAATTTTAGACAACATGCTAAACTATGAAATTTTTGTCAAATTTTGGATGACATACTAAACTATGATGTTTTGGTGACTTTTTTGACAACATACTAAACTATGACGTTTTTGTCAAATTTTGGACGACATACTAAACTATGACGTTTTTGTGACTTTTTTGACAACATACTAAACTATGACATTTTTGTCAAATTTTGGACGACATACTAAACTATGACATTTTTGTCACTTTTTGGACAACTTACTAAACTATGACATTTTTGTCACATTTTTGACAACATACTAAAGTATGACATTTTGGGTCAAATTTTGACAACATACTAAAGTATGACTTTTTTTTCAGATTTTGGCTGACATACAAACCTACCACTTTTTGGTCAAATTTTGGACAAAATACTAACCTATGACTTTTTTGTCAAATTTGGGACGACATACTAAACTATGACATTTTTGTAAAATTTTTGACAACATACTAAACTATTTGACATTTTTGTCACATTTTGGACAACATACTAAACTATGAAATTTTTGTCACATTTTGACAACATACTAAACTATGACATTTTTGTCACATTTTTGGATCTATTATACTAAATATGACATTTTTTTGTCACATTTGGATCTATTATACTAATATGCGATTATTTTTGCTCTAAATTTTGGACAACATACTAAACATTATTTTTGTCACATTTTGGATCTAATATTACTAAATCATGACATTTTTACAACTTGACAACATACTAAACTATGACATTTTTGTCACATTTTGACCTAATTTAATAAACTATGAAATTTTTGCCAAATTTTGGACAACATACTAAACTATGACATTTTTGTCACATTTTGACAACATACTAAACTATGACATTTTTGTCACATTTTGGACGACATACTAAACTTTGAAATTTTTTTCACTATACTAATACTCGGCAGCCTCTTTCAGGTCTTGAACCCACAGTCCCTTTCTTATTAAGTCACTGTTATACCCATTAAGCCACAAGGACCGGCTGGTTTTCTGACACCTGTTGTCTTCTGTCACATTTTGGACGACATACTAACCTATGACTTTTTTGTCACATTTTGGACGACTTACTAAAGTATGACTTTTTTATCCACATTTTGGACGACTTACTAAACTATGACATTTTTGTCACATTTTGGATGACATACTAAACTATGACATTTTTTCCAAATTTTGGACGACATACTAAACTATGAAATTTTTGCCAATTTTGGATGACATACTAAACTATGACATTTTTGACAGATTTTGGACGACTTACTAAACTATGACATTTTTGCCAAATTTTGGAAGACATACTACACTATGACATTTTTGTCACATATTGGACGACATACTAAACTATGACATTTTTCAAATTTTGGACGACATACTAAACTATGACATTTTTGCCAAATTTTGGATGACATACTAAACTATGACATTTTTGACAGATTTTGGACGACATACTAAACTATGATGTTTTGGTCAAATTTTGGACTAGACACTAAACTATGAAATGTTTGCCAAATTTTGGACGACAAACTAAACTATGATATTTTTGTCACATTTTGGAAGACATATTAAACTATGACTTTTTTGTCACATTTTGGACGACATACTATGACATTTTACTGTAAGAGTGGCATGATGGCGTAGTGGTTAGTAGGTCTTGACTAACTATTTACAAACATGTCATAGTTTAGTATGGCGCCAAAAATGGCCGAAATTCCGAAATTTGACAAAATGTCATAGTTTGACAGTTTTGAGAACTCCCCTCCCCTATACACATGAACAGTCTCTTTTAAAGGGTGATTCCACCAAAATACCACTTTGTCTAAATGCTTCAAGTTTTAAAGGTTCAATCCACCCAAATGTTACTCCCTTACTAAACACAAAAGCACCAGACATATGTTTAGTCCACAGCTGGAAACCAACAAATACAACATCATTTGGACGACTGCTAATTTTTGGATATTCATGTATTAAACAACGTTTTTTCCCTTTTGCTGAGATCAGAGATCGTAATGAGGTCATTATTGTTGACTTTTGAGATATAACTAGAGTGTGATCTCGTTTTTGGACACATTTTCCTATTGTAAAGATTTATGTCTTCAGTTATGTCTTGGATTTTGGCCTCAATAACAAAAACACAGTATAATAATGAGCGAAGTGAGGATTTTTCTCCAATATCTACATCTATTGCATTTATTTTCCAAAAAAATGGCTGGGAAAATATGTAGCTACAGCCAGCAGCTGGGAGCTCAGCAAACTGGAAATAAGGTACAAAACCAACATGTCTCTTACTTAAGTTAACAAACTCCTCAATTTAAAAACAAACAAACAAAAGACTCACCGCTGCTGGTTGTAGCTTAATTTTTAATAGTATTTCCTGAAATGCTGACAAATTCCCCAAAGTCCATCAGTGTAACGTATATTTTAATGAGATTAGTAAAGGTCTATGACTTCAATGACTCTCCAGAGAGTCGTGCAGCAGCTGTTCTCAGATACTGCAATTTAACAACACTCGGAAAGAAATACACATTTTTATTTTTATTTTGCATATTTGTTAAATTTGATGTATGGCTTTTTTTTTTTTTTGCTTTTTTTTTAATGTCTGACTACTACATTGGTGCCACAGCACCGAGAGACTCCGGCATTATCACTAAAACATTTGTCTTTATTCTGCAACATGGGAAACAAAAAACAAAGGACAAAGCAGAGACTCAGACCAGTACAATGGGCTGGAAAAGAGAAGCTGGGTTCTTGCGCGAGTGTGTACTCCGTCGCAACTGACTCAGACACTCGCACTCGTTCAGACACAACGAAAAAAACGACATCCAGACAAATTTACTTGACATGTAATGGGCAGCTGTGTAATTTAAATATCATAAAAACCAAATTAGAGATGAAAAATACCCTCAAAAGATGACTTTGACCATGTTTGATGTTCCAGCAGTGGCAATACAAAAAATAACAATACACCAGTGCTGTTTATCTGAGTCATATTTGTCCTTTATCATCATAATTGCATATTCTGTTTTAACATGGATCACCAACATAACTTAAGTAGTGGATAAAAAGAACAAAAAGGGGAGTCTAATAAACTTCCTGTTCATCCGAGATGAGAGACTAGTAAAAATGACAAAATTAAGTATGGAGAGAGAGAGGGAGAGCGAGAGAGCTAAGGCCATAGACAGAAACATAACCTTGTAACTGGACGTGTGTTTCTGTTTTGAAAAATGATCCGGCTCCCAGCTTGGCTATAATCCAGCATTCAGCTAAGAACCTTTGGAGAAACTGTGGCTGCAGCGTCACGTCCAGCAGACGTACGTCTCATTGTCTTTAGCCGTGTGTGCCCCCGCGTGTGCGGTCAGACGGCGTCCGTCCTCCGCACAGAGGGTCAACAGGTCAAGAGAGGCGGCCAGAAGACGACCGGTCATCTCAGTCCAGTCCCTGACCATTTATGAAAAAGACATTTACTGATGAAACAACAGAAAATTAATTTTAATAATATTATATATATATACTGTATATATATAAAAAAAACAGGAATGAGAGATGTTTCTAAAAAGCCCTTTGATTACATCACACCCTCTTCCTGGTTCTCCAGTCTCATCCCGATGACAACACAGCTCGACAGTCACGCTGTTTTGAATCATCATTTCCTTTTTTTTTTTATTCCTCTGCAGCTCCAGCTCAGAGCTGCTCACTGCATGCGGTCAGGCTGGTGCAGAGGATAGTGCAGGAAGGCCTGCGGGGCGGCAGACACAGCGGTGAGCGCAGCCAGTGGAGGGTGGATGGCAGCCGGAGGGGTCGGGGATGTGGCGAGGGAGGGTGCCGGCGTGCCGTGGGTGAAGCTGTAGCCGAGGTAACCACTGGAGGGGGACGGCGAGGGCGTGTACGGGTACTGCTCCAGTCCTGTGGGGGTGTAGTGGCTGTAGGCGGAGCTGTAGTCCAGATAAGGGGAGGAGAGCGCTGCTGCTGCTGTGGGGCTGAGGTGGGACTGGAGCACCAGGCTGGGCTGCAGGAAAGCCTGAGGGTAGACGTACTGCTGAGCCAGCCTGGACAGACAGACAGAAGGACCAGGGTCAGTGAGAAAAATCACCAATTAAAAAGAAAAAAAACACAATTTCATCTGAATGCAATGTAAGATCACTGTGGAAACTGGAAAGTGATTTAATGGTGGTTTAAAGGTCTATCGAAGATTGTTTGATTTCCATTAAGAAAAAAAGTCCCATGTCTGTTATTTCAATAACAGACTATTGTTTATGTCATTTTTTAAAAGCGAAAATGTCAAAATCCTTCAAAGTGCCAATTTGCTCTCATCATGTTTTTCTCACTTGTTCACACATTAAACTAAACAATGTGTTGTTTCATTTCCTTCTTCTTTATTTGACCCTGTTTTGAAACACCAATCATTTATAATAAATTACTGAAGCCTCAGTCTGACGTGCTGCTGTCTCCTTTCATTACACTCCACACAAAAGCACCACTGACTGTGTAAAACGGTTCACTTATTCAAACACACACGAAAAATGGTTCTGTTTACAAAATATCAAAAGGAAAGACTAGAAAAATGAACCAAAATAGAATTAAAGAGCGAGCAAAGGCTCCTCTCCTCTACTCGCAAAGCAAAAGCAAAGTCTGTTAGTTTCCACACAATAAATGATAAATTAATTAATAGTAAAATCTATTAATATTTACTACATTTTAAGAACAGCAGAATAATCCGACTGCCTATGACACAAATGAGCTCAAAAACATGAGTGATGGGTCTCTCATTGCGATACAAATCACCTAAAATAAAGTGAATTTACATGTGAATGTTTCACGTGAGTGACCTAGAAATTCACCAGCATACAGTGCCAGTGATTTATTATGTCATGCGCCACAATGGGGAGCCGCGCCTTTCCTTATGACTTTTTATGATATAGTAAACTGGGTTTAATACACGATGTTTCTGATGACCGTAGGTGCTATGATTAAAATAATCTAAAATAAATCATATTAAAAGATTGCAATAATATCGTCAATTGCAATAATATTAGTCAGGATAATCGTGATGGGGAATTTTGTTACATCATCCCTAAAGCATCATGCTTAAAAAGCATTAAACCAAATTATTGTACTTGAATGAGTCAAAAATAAACAGATCTGGTCTGACTGGTGTGTATATATATATATGTATAAAATACTGCTATAAAAGCTATAGAAATCCTGTCAATCATCGTCGTCCTATAAGAGCAGAAAGTGTTGCCTTTAAATAGATCGTCTCCCTTGTGTTTAAGTTTAATTAGCACACTGACTGTGAAATGCTCCAAAAAGAAACACTTTGCTCCAAATAAAAATCTGTATAATTAAAAATGACACACAAAATGGAAGTCGCTCTAGATTTTCTTATATATATAAATAATAAAAAATGAAAAGTTACAGTGATAGTGATAGTGAAACACACACACACACACACACACACAACCTGATAGAACAGATGTACGGCATGAGTTTGTAGTTGCCTGGCACCGCAGCATTAATGAGAGAACTGGATCTACTGTCCTCCTGTACGCAGTCATGCCCTTGCCTCAGGCTGTCCACTTAACCTGAAATGTCTCTGTTACATCTGCAGCAGCAGCAGCAGCAGCAGCAGCAGGGATCACAGGATATCTGGTGTTTTCCCCCCGAACTTAAATAAAATCAGTATTTAACGCACTGCTGTGATGAAAGCACACAAAAGCATGAACCTGAGTGTAACCTCATCACTGAGTCTGATCAGGTGATCAGAGCAGAGGCTGAAGCTGCTGCTTATCTGTAAACAGAGCGAGGGCAGGGATCAGGTGTGCTGCTTACACAACAAACACTGACACCAGGCCTGTTCACACCCAATCTGCTGTATACACAACACACACACACACACACCAGTACACACACCAGTTAACGTATAGCCTGCTTATTTAACCTTTTACTCACATCTTCTTCACATCATAGTGGAACAACCAAATACCAAATATTCCTGCCAAATTATTCACCTTCACTAACTGGAAAGCTGGATTTTCTAATCTCTGTGTTTTCATCAAACATTAACAGTTTAAAATTCACACTAACTTCCTCAGACTCCTTTAACAACTTAAGACTGAAAGGACAGCCATTATTGTGAATTTTGCACACACTATTGCTTTATTGAATAACCGATTTCCACTGATAATTTCTAACCCAATGCAGAACACTCGTTTGATTTTCCTAATTGCTAAACTAATTCATATTTAATGGTTATTTACAGTGAGTGACATACTATATGCAGGGGGATGCAGAAGTGGGGTCAGTAGTTCACTTTTGAAAATAGAAATAAATACATATCAAAATGATATAAAAACTAAATTTTCTTCAAGCAATATAACTGTTTTTTATTATTTTTATTGAGCAGTATAGCTCCTCCCGGACCGTACCATTACTGTAGCATCCCAAGGGAAGTGTACGGATGGTTATTTTTGTAGTTTTCCTAAATTTTCCTAAATTACACAGAAGTATGCTTGAGAAACAGCCATTATTTCTTATATTTTCAAAAAACTCTGTCCAAAATACTAAAGCTTAAGGCTTCAAAACATCAACCTCAGAACCACTTCTGACTTGTGCGCACAACTAACATCGCCTTGACCCACTTAAAGGGCAAGACAAAGGACAAAAACAACTGCAGATATTTCTCCTGTCAGAAAACTTTCTCACAAAATAAAACCCAAAACGTCTGGAGGGTCTTCATGGGGGTCTGGTGAGGGAAGCAGCAGCAGCAGCAGCAGCAGCAGCAGCAGCGGCGGCAGCAGCTCCCTGTCAAAGCTGAATCTGCAGACTGACGAGACATAGAGTCAAAACAAATCTGAAGCTAATGACATTCCTCCTTCCTCACTCCTCTACTCTCCACTCGTCTGTGCCAGAGCAGGAGTGCAGTGTCATTTCCACGGCTGTGAGCCGCTGCTGCTGCATGCATCGCCCTGACAGATCCACTGTGACAGCGGCATCGTATCCCCTCGCCCTCTCTCCTCTTCATGCCTGGCATCATCGCTGGCTGTCAAACACTCACAGTCATGTTTATACACACACGCACAAACACTCCATTCATTTGGACGACCTAAACAAACCATAACCCTCAGAACTCCATTCCATTACTATGTTCAAACATACAGTAGATACAGAGGCTATAAGAATGTGTCATATAGAGAGTCTTATATCCTTTTTTTAACACAACGATGAAAAAAGAAAAAATTCAACAACTATAGCTGAGCAAAAAGTAAAAAGAAATTTGGAAATACTTGTTTGCTCGTCTAATTTGTGACTTCGTATTGCTACTAAAAATGCGATACATAAAATGAATCATTACTTTGACTCAACAAAAAAAAAAACCCACATTTTTTAAAGCCTGAATATGTGACCTATAAACACACACACACCCCCAGGATGTCCATATAAGGAGTTGTGTATTACTCCGACAGCAAAGGACCATGGGTGCACCTGTGGCACAGATCCATGCCTCGTGAGCACTAAGGGTTAACCTTTAACAATCAATAATCACAATTCAAATAGTCCTAAACTTTAAAAACCAAACCGTGCCTCTTTAGAACCAGGGTTTGGTCTCCATGAGGACTACTAGTCCTGACAAGGTCAGCGTTTATGCCAAAAAAACAGCAACACACACACACAGAAAAATCATACACACATGCATGCAAACTATAATACTTGTAAACAGGTTGGGTGTCGTTGTGAATATGTGTGTGTGTGTGTGTGTGTGTGTGTGTGTGCACATGTGAATGGAGATTTCAGGCATGGCAGGGCTAATTGGCACAGCTGCATGGGTGTTCGCTCACTAACAGACCCATGAGAGCAGAATAACCTCCACTGACTCTGCACTCCATCCTTCCCCTCTGTGGGTTTACTCCCTCACAGCCAGCAGCTTCTTCCTCCTCCTCCTCCTCCTCCTCCTCTCTGTCCTTCATCACAATCACACAGGCAGCAGGAAAAAGAAAAAGAAAAAAAAAAGAAAAATAGGATGTATTTTTTCTCAAACATCCGTTCTTTTGGTCGGGGGTCAAGGTCAGGACTCCTTGAGCGAAGAGTGAGTGGGAGGGAGAGATGAAGAGGTGAGGGATCAGCCATCGTATCCTCCATGCCCGAGGACAGACTCGCTTTTAATAGTTCACATGAGGGTTGTGAGGAGGGTGAGTCAAAGAGACAAACACACACTTGTGGAGACGTACAGCAATGACCCAGTGTCCTCTCTCCATAAACATAAACACACACACACACACACACACACACACACAGAGCTGGAGGGAGGGTGAGAGACACAAAGGTCAACGTCAGTGCAGGACACTCAGCTCTTCTTTCTTCTGTCAGCGAGCAAGAAATGCAAAGGACATGTCTTATATCTGCATGATATAAAGAGTTTAGTGAGTATTATTGTGGCAGTCGTGTCTTTCTAAAATATTATATCTTCATATTATATTATACTGAACACATGTATTCAACCTCCTGTCAGAAAAATGAGAAAAGTTCTTTATATATCCAAATTTTACACCGGCTCACTGGGCAGGAATTCATCAAGTAGAACATTCAACCACTGAAACTAGATTTTAATAACTATAATTTGACGTCTTAATCAAGAAATAATAATGTGCTTTAACTAGTTTGTCCTGTTTTTCTTTGTGTTAAGCACTATATATATATATATATATATATATATATATATATACACAGACCATATTTAGCTATACATGTATAAATACATGTATGTATGTTATAAATGTGTGCAAATAAACAAAATATAACAAATTATAAGACAGGACAAATATAATGAACTTGGTTAGAGCTTCAACTCAGGACTATTTTCCTTGAGAAGTCTTTGAAGTTTATAAACTGACAGAATGGTGTCATCACAACATCATGGATATGTAAGTTGCTGCCTTTAAAAGAGAGAAATCGCACTTCATTTGTATGTTTAACAAAGTCTCACAAGTCAGAGGAACTCGGTCATTTCTTGTACTTTCTCCACTTAAACTCCATTTCTCCACTTCACTCGATTTGCTCTCGTCATATTTCTTCCTTCAGTCAAGAAGAAAAAAAGCAGATGGAGGTTATTTCAAATTGAACATATTTGATATGCAAACGGTTTCATTTGGAGCAGGAGAAGAAAAACAGGTTGGTCGTTAATTCCATGTTAACAACAGTTGGGGAGTCAATAAAGCAGTTTCAATGAACGCCAGATATAGGTTTGTTGTCATGAGTTCCAGGGCAGGTGTTGGCAGTGAGGGGGTTCTGTTTGGTTAAAAATGGGCCCCCAGGCACCTTTTGCCTGGGGCCATTAAACGTCTCTTAAACAAAAGTGCATTATTACTGTCAAACTGAATTGACTTGAAATGAACAAAATGGCAGCTGTGTGTGTGTGTGTGTGTGTGTGTGTGTGCAATGACAATCTTTTTTTTTCTTCTTAAATTAGGCTTTTGGTGCGACAGAAGTGTCACTCCTAATTGCGTCCCTGGGCAAAAGAAAAACACACCTGAGGACTCACCGACGACCAAAAACCCCTCGGCAGACAGACAGATCATTCAGAGGAGGAGGAGGAGTAAAGTCAGACAAAGACAAGGCAGTGGAAGAGTGAGAGAGGGAGTTGTAGTTTCCAGGATGTGAATGTTCTACAGAGGCCATTTTATGATTCACTGACAATTTTCCACACCAGAGTCACATTTAACACTGGCTTTACATCTATCACTGAAAAACAACAACAACACAAGACCACAGGTGTGCTCATAGTGTGTGTGTGTTTGTACCCACATCCACCCCCCCATCTGATCCACTGCTTCAACAGGAAGTTGCCCTCACTGCTGCTCCTCAACCTGAAACTACCTCACACCACACTTCCATCTACATATCGCTGTTTTCTCAAAGAATAAATACACAAAGAAACCCAGACCCAGACTCACACCCAGGCCCACACCCAGACCCAGCCCCAGCCCGAGCTGTAACTCACAGCTACACTTGGCTCCAGCGTGTCCTCCCCGTGTCTTTAAACTTAAAACAAATTTACCAAAGCGGCAGACAGAGCTCAGCTTTGTTTGACTTGATCTCTGTTTGTCTTTGTTGTTTGCCGTGCGTCTTAAAGAGGCAGCTCCATGTGTGAAACTCGGAAAAAACCCAGAGGGAGCCACAGAGAAATACCTTCACCACAACTTCACTTGACTTTAGATGCTGGAAAAAGAAGAATTGGAAGAGACGTTTTTATTGGTTTCAGGCAAGACTAATGGGTTAACATGGGTATAATTGTACTTTATAATGGATTTCTATGTATCCTTTAAGTAATTTTATTATTATTATTATTATTATCATTATTATGATAATAATAAGCACATTATGTAGAGTATTTCCATGTATACTTTAAATATAGGTCATATGTTGATCTTCTGGTAAGGCTCTGTTTGTCCATGCACTTCATTTCATATCTTCAGACAGTTTCAGTCTGTGTTTTTGCCTGCAGACACTTTGTGTGATGGTCTTCTTGCAAGGCAAATGTAGCTTGTCAGCTTGAGTTGGTGTCAACTTCTAATCAAATATGTTCTCAGACATGCATTCTGGAAAATATTGGGTATTCCTGTGTTCAGGCAAGAGGAGGATACTGTCAAGGACAGGGACACTGTCTCTGTCCCTGGGAACATGTTCTTACTGTCTGCTGTTTGAAACTGACTTCATCCCCTCGAAAGTCCTTCATCCCCACTGCTGTTCGGATATTTAACTCCTCTTAAATGTCCACTCACTTTCCCTGATAATACTCTATATTAGAGTGTAATTTTATCTTTTTTACTTTTTATCTTTTGGTAAATTTGTCTTACTATTGTATTGTATTGTAGTGTATTTTTATTTTATTTTATCTTATTTTTAATTTTATTCTATATTTTTATTCTTATTTTTACTTTTATTCGATTCTCACCTTTCTTAACTGAGCTGTTGTGAATGTGTGTTTCCCCCCTGGGGGAGGAATAAAGTCATTCAATTCAATTCAATTCAATTCAATCCACACTTAAACACACATGTGACCTTGTCAGATCTGGACATGTGTGGCCTTTACATCTTCACATGAACTTAAAATGGAGCGTATAAAGGTTTTGACACGCCGTAGGTTCATGTTGTACTCAACCTCAGGTTAACGTAGCTTACAAAGAACATCTCACATATTTACCAGAATGACTTCAGAAGATCAATGGTGACAGACGTTGGAGTTTCCTGTTGTGTAAATGTGCGTCTACCACTGATTCAACAAAGTCCAACACCTCCTGCAGCTGTGCTCCACTGACATCTCAAGAGGTTTAATTTGCTAGTTTCACTTCTTCTCCTTCTTCTTCTGCAACTGTTTCTCCACGAGTACACGTCAAATAAAAACATGAAACTGAACCAGGGTTTACAGACACTTCATCAGCTGATTTAGTTTGTTCTAGTTTCCTGACGAGGAAATCAGCAGAGGTGAAGAGTAGATCGTTCTTGTCTCGGTCTCGGACAAAGTGCACTCGGGATTTTGTCATTACTGTGATTTTGCGTAAATCCTAATACTTCGGGTACAACCAATAACTTGACTCATTTATCATTTGAAATTTTTGTCACTGTTAATGGCTGTCACCTCTCCCGCCCCCTTTCACACGCCCCCCACAAAAGTGCATGTGAGTGACAGGAGAAGAGGCCGTGAGAAGATGTCACCCAACTCATCTATAATAAAATGTGGCTACCTGAGCCACAAAGACTTTTTATGCATAAATACTTCCAAAAGAAAACACAGCACAACGTGTAAATTCTGCAAAGCGACGGAGACGGCTGCGACCATGTCCAACTTTTACTGCCTCGGTCTTGGTCTTGTCTCGGTCTCAACCCCTTAAATCTTGGTCTTGTCTCGGTCTCAACCCCTCAAAGTCTTGGTCTTGTCTCGGTCTTGACCCCTCAAAGTCTTGGTCTTGTCTCGGTCTCAACCCCTCAAAGTCTTGGTCTTGTCTCGGTCTTGACCCCTCAAAGTTTTGGTCTTGTCTTGGTTTGATACACTGTGGTCTTGGTCTCGACTTGGTCTCAGTTTAGGTGGTCTTGACTACAACACTAGTGAACAGTAATGAGTAAATTAAACTTAATACAACTTATTTATTTGTTTTTTTTAACTTGCTCAGCAGGTAATGGACAAAAATGTTAATATTTTTGATTAAAAATGTTAAAAATAATAAGCTGCAGAATCACTGTAAGTATAGTGATATAGCTGAGTTTAATTTGGGATCACGTCCCTCTGTCCTGAGCTCCTCTCTTTAGATCGAGACACATTTGTCTCATTCCTGACAGGATCTCCCATGTCAGTCTTTAGGTTTCTATATAGCTATTGCTGTAGTAACAATCATTCCACTGACGTGCATGTGCAGCACATTATACTGAAAGGTTAAGAATTATTGATCGAAGACGCAGTGAATTCCCACTTCAGCTTCTCAAATATGATCATTTATTTACTGCTTCATTATCAGTTCAATCAAAACAATGTTAATGTGTTGCCCCTGCGTGTGAGACGCAACATTGGAAATGAGGATGTGAGTTATTACACTACACACATGTAGGTTTCATTCATACTAAAATTAGTTTTCTCTGGTTTCTTGCCACAGTCTAAGAACATGCAATATGGGGATTAGACTAATTGGACACTGTAAATCAACATGTGGCCGTCTTCATTTCTTAAGTGGGTTACTACATTAATTTCTAGGTCTGCATAATTATGGGTTTGATTTCAATTTTTGATCTTTCAACAGTTTGATTTGGATGGTGAACAGTTTTCTTTTTGTAGTACTTAAATTTCATCTTATCTTAATTTGATAGTTCAAATGGGTTTTGTGGCTCCAGATTCATTTTGCTAGGGTGGAGAAGGGAAGAGAAAAACGGCTCTTTTCATACCAAAGGTTGCAGAACCCTGCTCTAAATTGACAGCGAGTGTGAGAGTGGATGGTTGTTGTCCAGGGTGTGACCCCGCCTATCGACCTATGTCAGCTGAGATTGGCCTTCCTTCAGTGGATGGATGTATAGTCTGCCATTCAAAAAAAAAGAAAAGGAAAAAATGGATGCGTATAAGAGATAATGCCTGTGTGTGTTTGTATGTCAGGAGGTGATTTGCTGCCTCTTTTGCTTCAGTCTGTACTGAGGTGTTAACACTGCGATTCCTCCAGGAAGCACAGATTAAAAGAGACTCCCTCTGTTTCGACTGCGGGAGACTTTCAATCAGCCCATCATCACTCATTCATAGACTCATCTGGGTCAGCCTCAATTCCCTCATCACTCATTCAGAAATTGAGGACTGCAATATTAATAGCACTCAGAACAGTTTGAGGGTTTTAATGGACTTCTGCGCCGCCGCAGGACCAGAACTTGCCGTCGTGCGGAGCGTCGCATTCAAGAGATCGTTTTTTTTTTCCCCCCAAACCACGACTGTTCATCCTGTCTGAAGCTGAAAACGTAAAAAAAAACACACAAGGTGCAGCCTGTGGAAGTGGAAGCAGCACGACCACATAATGAATAACACGCAGCCGTGACACTGACACTGACAACATCCTCATCAATCATCACCTAAGCAACGATGCGATGCGACGCAGATCTGAGTCAAACATGAGTCAGTGTTTTCAGAAAAGCATCAGCCACACTCAACTTACACAACAAGAAGCTGCTGGGTTTGACCTGCAGCGTCTGTGCAGCGTCTGTGACACACCTGAGCATGAGTCACCCTCTCAGACCTTTTTTTTTGGAGTTCACAGTGAAACTCAGGGAGGCTGGGTGAGGAAGCAGAACGCCCTTCACATGTGAATTACAGGGAGTTTCCAAGCAGAACAACTTCCTGACAAACTACCAGCAGCTGCTGTTTTTCAGCGCCACAGTACATTAGGAGCAGGTGACGTGTGCGGCGTCCTTTATCACCGAGACAACGGATTAAATATCTGTACGGGGAATGTCTGTGGACAAATCTGGCAAACAATAAGATGTTTTCAATTTGTTTTTGTTTACAATGAGGGATTAAAGGCTATGCAAGTTAAACATCACAATTGTTATGAATCAAAGCTCTAGTTTTGTATTGGGTTTATTGGGTTTTTTCCTCAGGTTGAGCTTCCTGAGACTCCTGGCTCACAAGCCATGCCGTGTGTCATGAGGGTTATTTATTGTTATTTATGTCGTTTTGTTCATGTGTGTCTTGAGTCTGTGGTTATTTGATTTTTCCCGGGCACAATAACTGCATCCAACAGCAGTGTAATGCACATTTTGCATAATGTGCATCTAATCAAAACTAGCAAACCCGCTCTAAAAATGTAAACATTTAAATTGAAAAACAAACTTTTAGAACCTTGGCCCTAACTCCATCCTCCAGGATGACGACGCTCTCCCTCAGAGTGCCAGGATCATTACAGAATGTGGTTTACTGAGGTCCCTGACAGTGTTAAATAAATAAATAAATAAATAAATAAATAAATAAATAAATAAATAAATAAAGTCTAAAAATGCCCAGTATGTGTTCACTACCCACACATTTAGCTGTGTCATTCCACTGAAGCACAAACCCTTTCAAGTTACACCTCGCTGTAATGGTGACTAATCAGGTTTATTCAAGGATGGATAATACACCACCAAGGAGAGAAATAATTGACCGAAATAACATTTCCAAACTTTTTTTGAGGAGTTTAAAAAAAAAAAAAATCCGTATTTAAGCAATGGCAACAACTGCTTATGCTGCAAAGCAACCTACAAAAGTAAAGCAAGCATCAATGATTCAGAGATGGAGAGAAAGGCTCTGGTTGTCTGTCGTGTATGACGCACTTGTCTATTAGTGCTAATTTGACGGGAGGGTTGAGGACAGAGAGCCTCTGTCCCAAAATGGACAATTATCTCAGGATGAGACTCAACAATCAAGTATTTTTCTAAGCGGTCGTGACAACTTTAAGATTTATTTAGTGTTGCACTGTGAGTGTGGGAACCTATGGAAGAGTATTAGGGCCACATGTAAAAAAGAAAGTACAAAAAATAAAGCAGCATGAATTCTGAGGTTAAAATCTGAATTCTGAGAAAAAAAAGTCAGAATTCTGAGATTAAAGTCAGAATTCTGACTTTAGAATTCATGCTGTTTAATTTTATTTTTTCTTTCTTTCAAAGTTTATTTTTTTCTTTTTACACGTGGCCCTAATACTCTTCTGTAGGAACCACTGCCCTAAGACACCCAGAGAGCAAAATCACACAACCATAGATCAGATCATCAGACACATGATGTCAAAGCAATGGTCTGTGTGTGTGTGTGTAGCCCAAGTCGTGCGCGGAGTGACACTCACAGCTGAGTTTCTCCTGTGATTAATGGAGCAGAAAGTCAGAGAGACAACAGGAGACAAGTCCATATGTACAGACACAGATAAAGGACGTGTGTTTGTGCTGTGACGATGATGGTGCCACTAATCAACGCAAGCCCAAGTGGAGGAGAGGAGTGAGGACTCGCGGATGTCAAGGACGGAGGAGTGAAAGGTATTGTGTTGAGGAGGTGGAAGCAGGTGAAGGAGAGCGGTGGAAATAGAGGTATTGATTCTTCTCCGTCTTACCCATATTGCCTCTGAGCCCACGTAGGATGGACTTGCTGAACTCCAACAGAGAGACCTGCAGACAGACACAGAGAGAGAGATGCAGTGAGGACACTTTCACAGTGCACACACCGGAAAGAGATGGACGGACAAAGACAGAGCCGCGCCTCTTCCTCTCTTTGTCTCAGACGTATTCAAGGTGATCACACGCCGACTCTTATTCCCTCAGCCTTCACACACATGGCTGGAAACACTCGCACGGATAATGATGATGCACACTTATACAGCTCACAAACATCTGTGGCGTCGCTTCCCCCAGAGTTCAACGGGGAATCAGCTGAGGCTGAGTAAGAGAGGAGAAACTTCCTCTCCTCTCCCCCTCTGCCCCAGCTCTGACTTCATTTCTACATTCCTCCAGCGATTCACTCCTCTCTGCCATGACTTCATCATCAGCCCCCATTCTTTTGTTCAAACTTATATCTAAATACAAATTTCCTTTCTTTGCAAGGACAATGAGGAGACAAGACACTGTGTTCTTTCTTTTCTTAGTCTCAACAGTCCCGTCCCCTTACACTCGTCTTATTCTCTCCCTCTCCTATTCCCCGGCTACTCTCTAACACACAATAACAAAAATACCAAGCGCTGCCATCTCCCATGGTCTGCATGCTTGGGGAGCTGCGTCGCAGCGTTCGTCCAGGACAAAAAAGGGACACACAGTCAGTTGTTGTTGGCGCCGCTTGTTTTGTCAGTCACACCTACACTCGATAGTATCTCAGCTCGTGAGCTGTGAATGAAACAGCAAGTGAGAGGAGCTGCTGTCACTGTCTGGTGTGAAGAGAAACGTCTGAGGCCTGGTGTGCTGGTGCTACGCCGAGAACGTTAACTCAGAGAGCAGAGACAGTGCGGTGGGATGATGAAGCATACCAGTGGTTTTGTATGTTTTAACAGAGCCAACCTCAGATTTGTACATTTATTTATTGATTGATTTGCAGATTGATTTTCTTTCGCTTCCAGGCAGCTGTGGGTTTTCAGTGCGGCAAAAACAAATGAAATGTACTTGAGATCATCACGGAAACCATTTAGTTGCTTTTATTTTTCGTTCGTTGCATGGTTGGAGAAGGTTTCCAAGCATCCTACTCTTCCTACCGTACATTAATGTAGTGTAATGTATAGTTACGTAACGCGTAATGCAGTGGCGATTGCTCTATGACAGCAAGAGAAGCTCAGCTTCTCTGGGAGTCGATGGAGCAGTGGGCGGGACGAGGACGCTGGGCTTCTGCATGATGATTGGAGGAACTGAGTGAAAGGCGGAGCCAGTTGCAGTCTTTTCTGCCTCAGTCCTGTGTGGATTTTGGTTAAAAATGTTATAAATAGATTTCTTACCCTTTGAAACATGTTTGACAGTTCATATAAAAACAAGTTTGACTTCACCATCATGTATTTGAAGTATTAACAAACCACATCATAAGTGGAGCTGCTGACCTGCCAGCAGGCGGGAAAAGAGGAGAACGTTTGAACAAATCCTGGATTCCTGAAGAACCTGAAAAAAAACCCTGATCATACGAGGAGAGTGGAGCATGTGTAATGTTTGTGGGATGTTACCATGTCTCAGATGTGTGACGCAGCCTCTAAAACCCCCGACATTTTCTAAAACTAACGCTCTGCGCTTCAAGACAGTTGGGATGTTTGTCTTTGCTGATTAATCTCTCCAGAACAGGTTTGGTTAGAAACAGATAAGTTGTGAATGTTGGTGACATTATGCTTAATTAAATACACAAACCATGAAGTCCCAGCCACTCAGGTTTGGTTTATACATGATAATATTGCAAATTATAATGCAATTAAAATTTTTAAATACATTTTCTTAACTATCTAAATAATTTCGGCAATTTCAATCGGCTTTTTATTGTTTTTAGTATTTTAAGTGCTATAATAAATGTTCACTATTATTATTGTTGTTGTTGTATATAACTTATTAAAGACAAAGGGAGTAAAATAGACTATAGCTGAAATAAATATGTAGGCATGGTATTATTATTTATTGCACATTCATTGCACACAAACCGTTTTCTTAAGAAAAACAACTCTATTTTTGTTACTGTTTGCCCACGTTTAGTTCATTCATCATGTGTATTTTTACACGAGCTACACAGGCTTTTTGCAGGTCACCCGCCAAATACACCAGACTCCTCTACTAAATATTGAGATTTTACTCATTTACTTTGCTAAACGTTGGAGATTAAGTCTTTTTATCTGATCTACGGCTCGGCATTGTTCAGTTTGATTGTTGTGTCGGACTCATGACTAAAAAAAGGACTAGGTACTATCGCTAATGGAAAAGGAAAAATAAATGTTTACATAAGTCTGGCTTAGTGGACTAAGACAATCAATATTTATTCTAATGTCATGTAAACATAATGAGGGAGTGTTTAATGTAACGGGTTAAGGCGAGTCTCGTTAAAACGACAGATTATCACACACTCACTTGTCTGCGAGCTGCGAGGCTTCGCTCCCAGGTACGCCAGGTTCACGTTGGCCTTCCTGCCATCGATGATGGGGTTTGCGTCTTTGCACGCCCGCTCTGCGGCGCCTCTGTCCATCATGGTCACCTGTTGACAGGAATGTCACAGCGCGTCAACATTACTCATCGTGATGTCGTTAAAAACTCTTACTAACGCAGGGAGTGATCCCAACACACCCAGAGCGAGGCGGCCCTGAGGGAGCTGCTGTCCTACTCTCTCCTCATACGATTCAGTCTCAGGCTGAAAGCATGAGGAGACACTGACGGACTGACTGACTATACCATATGAAGGGAGCAATTAGCCCGTTCCAGTGCTGCCAGTCGACAATCAGCTGTGTGTAAGGTCTGGTGTGGGCTGATATGTAGGAGGCAGATTTGCCTTTGGTTTGTTTTTAGACCAGGCTGCCAAGCATGAGATGCTGGAATCTACCTTGAGGGAGTGAGTTGAGGAGTGGGCAGATAACAGTGGGAGGGTGTAGTTAAGGTTAAGACACACACACACACACACATACACACACACAAGAGGGCTACATCCATACTATGTTTCCATGCCTTCAGCTCTCTATCAGAAAATAATCTGCATCCATTGGTTTTCAAATCAAAATCGCAATTTAAAAACAATGCAGTTGGCAAATCACGAAGGCTGAAACTTACAATTTGTTTAAACTTGAGCTGAAACAATTACACGATTAATCGAATATTAATTGATTACTAAATGAATTGTCAACTCCGTCGGTTTGAAGCTTTTTTCATCATCGAAACGAGATTTCAAAACGAGCTTCTTAAATGTGAATATTTTCTTTATTTCTTTGCTCCAGATAACAAAGAAATCATTAAAAGTGTTTAATTTCCAGGTTTGACAAACACAGATCAACATTTTTAACATTTTCTGACATTTTATGGACCAAAGGATTACTCAATCAACAGATTAATCGATGATGAAAATAATCATTAGTTGCAGCTCTAGTGTAAACAATTAATGTCTTTAAGTTCTCATATCGGTGTTGCAATACAAAGTTAATACTTAATGGTATGTGTTAATGCTCCATCCTGTTTTAAATCCATTATACAACACATGGATTTGCCATTGCAACAGCTGTAAATTAAAAAATGATTTCACTTTGATCATATTTTCCATAATCCTGGAAACTGAGTCTCTCTGCATTAGGTTGAATGATTTCAGGCAAGTATTGCAAACAAGAAACAATAATGGTGAACAATATCATTAAAGGATTTGGGTTATAAGCAGCTGATAGTCAAGTTGTGGCTGTGTTTGTTAAAATGACATTCGATCGAGAACGTGTTTGGTCCATAAAATGTCAGCAAATGTTGAAAAATGTTGATCAGTGTTTGTCAAACATGGAAATGATGTTCTCGAATGTCTTGTTTTGTCAAAATGATTCAGTTTTTCATGATTTCTTTCTTACATGGAGCAAAGAAACCAGAAAATATTCACATTTAAAAAGCTGAAAAATCTGAAAACTTGTTTCATCAATTTAATCGATACATCAATTATCAAAATAGTTGATGATTCATTTAGTAATCCACTAATCGCTGTAGACCTAATGTTTATTATTAATTACCTTTACTGCCTTTGCTGCCGTGACACCATAAATGTCACCTTTGTGGGTGTAGTAAAGGATTTTCTTATCTTATCTTATCTTATTTTAACCAATCAAAAATGCCAGTAACTGCACCATCAATTCCAAAAGCTTGTGTAGACTAAAGGTTTGCAAATGAAAAAAAACAAAGTCAGCAGCATTTTTAAACTTCTCCAGATTCTGGAGTTTTCTGAAAACGCTGGGCTAGTGTGGACGGCAGAGTTCATGTAAATGAAAACTGGAGTAACGTTGTCTGCAGCGACAGCAACAACAGCAATGGGAACCGCTTGACACTGAAAATGAAACCACCACGCTTGCTTTCATTTCACAGCGTCAGACTTGGAACTGTTATTTGCAAACAGAGGTTCAAGAAGCTGCTGCTGGGAATAAAGACCATGTAGGGGGAAGTCAGGGATGAAAAGAGCATGATGTCCAAGAGAGAGAGAGAGAGAGAACAGCTCAACACACACACCCATGGCTCACATCACTATGATTGTGTAGAGGGAGAGATAATCTGAACTGCTTGAGGTCCGTCTGCCTCTTTAACACACAAACTTTAGAGTTTCTCTGTATAAACAACAAGAAAGAAACATCTGAGCGGAGGAGTGAGGAGGGGAGGAGGAGGTGGGGAGCTCAGAGGAGGAAGTCAAAATGAAACTACTGCAGCCTTATCTTGCAGAACCAACCGACATGTCACACCTCTGTGAACAAAGACTCCCACCACACACACACACACACACACACACACACACAGCTGCGACAAACAAAACAGATCATTTACATTCCATCATTTATCTATTAAAATACTTCTGCATAATGTACTTACTGTATTGTGCTGTTTTGGTATACATATATTTGTAATCTGAAGTATTTATTGACAGATTGTTTTTCTCATAATTTGTCTTTTCATTTCTTTTTATTGAAGTTTATATGTTTTATTTTTAATATAATATGTAGTGGTTAGCACTCCAGGTTCTCCACTTTCCTCCCACAGTCCAAAAACATGTGGATTTGGGGATTAGGCAAAGTTGGACACTCTACATTGACCGTCAGTGTGAGTGTGGACGGTCGTTTGTCTCGGTGTCCGTGTGATGGACTGGTGACCTGTAACTGCACCTTTCAACCTATGTCAGCTGGGATTGGCACCAGCAACCGCGACCCTCATGTGGGTGATAAAGCAAAAGAAGATGAGTGAGTGAGTGAGCGCCTTTCACAAAACCCAAGGTCGCTTTACAAACAACAGGAGTGTATATAATAGTTTTATTGTCTAATTCAGGGCTCTTAGATTCAAAATGACCTTGAAACCACCGAGCATCTGGTCTGGCCAGTAGGGGACCTGATATTCCAGCATGATATAGCAATGGAAGATATTTCACAGAGTTTCAAAATAAAAGTGTCTGTGTTGACATGGAACGATTGTTATAGTTCACAATAAAGACGTATAAAGTGAGAGGACAAGCGAGGACAGAGAGGGAGGACAGTGAGTGAAGGAGTTAGGAAACCTCTAAAAAAAAATGTGTGATTCAAGCTGCTGGTTGGATGTTAGCTGTGAGTCACCTCAAGCAAATAGCTTTGTGTACGACTGACTGAAGTACCATTTTTATATTTATTTAAATATCTTTTTTTATTTAAAAATAAAAAGTGATAGAGTGATTCTTCTGCTGTGTTTCCATCATGGCAGAGTTCGGTTTGGAATGATAAAGCTCAGGTGTAGACTGGCCCCGCGGTGTGATGACAATGAACGACAACACTGAACGTGACACAACGGACAACAGAACATCGCGTGATGGGTGGAGCCCGTCTAGCTCCGCCCTAACTGTACCATTTTACTCTGTTGTCAAATAATGGAAAGATAGGGGCCGGTTATTTTTGGTACTATACTGTACCAAACTGAACCGAACCGTTCCACTGAACGGAAGCACGGCTATGGAGCCTTTAAACAGACCTTTTTGTTATTAATCATTAGGAGAAAATATTGTGACATAAGACAAGAAAAGGGTCTTAGATTTTGGATATCGTCTTAGTGTGATGAGGTGATAAGACTTTTCCTAACCCAAGGGAAAGGTGCCAGAAATGGAAAACCAAACCGAACCACGCCACTTGATGGAAACAACAATTTATTGAATAGCCAGATGCCAGCGGCGAGTGCACTGGTTGCAAAAATAACTAAAGTTTGAACGGAAGTCTATGGGTAAAATGAGCCTACTTCCCTACTTCTCTACTTCAGGTCTTTTCCAGTAACACATGGTGTCCATTTCGTAAATTATGTTCCCATTTATAGATTAATAAGAGTGGACACCAGTGTGTCTCACAGCTGGTATCATCCAGTGGTTTCAAAAATTACTGGACTTTTAAAAAAGGGAGTTTGTTCTGCAACCAGAAGACTACATCATCTTTTTAATACACAGTCTATGGTCGGACCCACGGGTTCCTTTGGACTGGAGCCCTCAAAGTCTGTGGAAAAGGCCCTGCACAAAGACAGACATCTGTCCACAGCTGCATATTATCAACTCTCTCTGTGTGTGTGTGTGTCTGTGTGTGTGTGCGTGCTGCACACAGACCTACATAGTGTGTCCCTCTGCTTGAGTGTCACTCTTGTTCATGTGGGAATCCACAGATAATTGATGACACACATGTAAGAAATAACCTGCTGCTCATGCTCCAAGCATGTGACTGACGCCACCAGACACATGGCACATGCTGCTGCTGCTGCTGCTGAGGGGACAAAGTGTCAAGTGTTTGTGGCTCCAAGGCGCCACAAATTATAATAATAAGAATAATAACAAAAACCAAGATATACAAGTCATTTTAAACTAAATCAGTGTGTGCCACAGACTCACAGAGGCTGGTAAATAATAAAAGTGGCGAACTCACAAAGCCGTATCCTCTGGATTTTCCCGTCTGCTTGTCCGTGATCACCACCGCCTCGTCGATGTCCCCGAAAGTCTCGAAATATTTCCGGAGTGACGCGTCGTTGGTGTGGTACGGCAGCCCGCCGACGAAGATCTTGGTGTAAGTTGTGTCCTTCTCCATGGTGGGGTGCATTATTTCTAACGGAACCCCCACCAGCTGACCTAAAAACAGCGGCGAACTCATGCGGCTCAGGCGAAAGAAAAAGGAGAGGTAGACCAAAACAAAGCAGCAGCGGCAGAAGAACTTCATGCACTTCTTTGGTCACAGGCGCGTGATTGCAGCGCGTCCATGGCTCAGCACGCAGCCTCCTGATGCTTTCATCATATCAACACTTCTCTCTCCTGACAGGTGCTCGGACCTTCCTCTCCTCTGTCCGGGGAAAACAAACACACGCAGCCTCCTGGAGCCTCTGAAAGTGCGTAAGAGAGAGAGAGAGAGAGCAGCGTGCGCCCACTCTGCGTCTGGACCAATAGTAGAGCTGTGCGTCTTTTTCATCGACTCCTGCTCCTCCCTGCTCTCGCTCTCTCTCACTGTCTCTCTCTCTTTCTCTCTCTCTCTCACACACACACATTGGTTTCCATGACATTATATTGACTTATATTAATTTCATTTCCTCACCTTGACCATAACACTTCCTAATCTTAACCTTAATTTTCACCTAACCTTAATCTCATTCAAATCAGAAAACATGTCTTCACTTTAAATTTTTAAATTTTAGGGACATGCTTTTTGTTTCCATAAGGAAGACTTGCCCCTATGATTCAAAAGCTTCATTGTCACATGCAAAACAAAACAAAAAAAAAACATTATCTCTGCAATGAAATTCACCCTTTTCCATGACACCACCGGATCACCAATAAGAAAGGGGAAGAAAATGTAAAAGAAAACGAACAAAATGGGAAAAAAAGGAAACAAAATTAAGAAAATGTGAAAGAAAATGATAAAAATGCAAAAGAAAATTTAAAAGACACAATAAAATAAAATATATACATAATAAACAGTATTTACAGTATGTGTAAATACAGTATATACATTATATTTACACATAGATAAGCACATTTTTCCTGGTTCAAAAGTTCTTTAATGTATCACAATCCACAGCAGCACTCTGGACCTTTAACCACAAAGAGTTGAACTATAACCCTAACCTAACTGTAATGTAGTTACACAGGGTTCATTGTTACATTACTGCAGTTAATATGTTACAGTGTCCGTGTTAATGCGGCCATTTTGGCTCAGTGAAGCTCGACCTGAACATAAACAAGCTCACACTGACTTAAGCTAATGTTGACTTAGAGCAGGAGACGTCATTACGAGTCATCACGTTCAAATGTGAGAGCTGTTGAATTGTTTTGAGTCTAAACCAAAGTATACACATTTCAATTAGTGATAGTGACCTTTGGTAGAAGTGACTTTAAGTAAAAGTCTTAAAGTATAGTGTACCTAAGTATCAAAAGTCATTTTCTGATATAAAATGTACTTAAGTTTTAGAAGTAATAGTATTTAAAAAAAAAGTGAGGATTGGGACAGAGTCATGGTAGGGCGAGTTGTCTTTCAACTGAAAGGTTGTGGGTTCAATTCCTTGTAGTAAGTCATTTAACCCCATGTAGCAGTGTGTGAATGGGTGCAAAACTGTAGAGTAAAGTAGCTCATTAAGACTAGAAAAGCTCTCTCACTCAATATATATATATACAGACCATAATACCAACTCTTCTTCTGATTTGATTTGGTAGTAACAAGCAACAAAGACAGTTAGAGGAAATATAGTGGAGTAAAAGAACACAATTTATTCAGGAAATGTAGTGGAGAAAAAGTAAAAATTGCTAGAAATATTGATAACAAAGTAAAGTACAGATATGTGAATATTTTACTTAATTACAGTAGCAAAGTATTTGTACTTTGTTACATTCCAACACTGCCTTCATTTAATCCACATACCAGCAGTGGGCAGCACTTTATCTGTGCCCTGTTCACATTGGGGGTTGTGTACCTTGCTAAGGGGCACCCCAACTGTGACCTTGTCCCGGGATTTGAACTGACGATCCTTCAAGCCTACAAGCCCATTTCCCTTCCGCTTGGCCTTGAGGAAAAATGAAGGCCATGCGCACACGGGGAAAACATTCAAACACACAGACAGACCCTTGGTCAAACTGGCGACCTTCTTGCTGTGAGGCAATAGTGCGAGCCGCCACGCCGCCATGTGACCATGGAGAGGTGGCATTGAACGGTGTTAACTAAAGGGTTGAATGAGTCAAACAGTGAAAAACCTGACAGTGATTTTAACCCACAAGGCTGTACAGACACAGTGGGGACGGCCTTGAGGGGGAGGAACCGCTATCAGGAACAGGAGTGCAAAGATCTGTTGGGGAGAAAAGGGAAGAAAGTGATGTGATTAATAACAAAAGTGTGAGAGCAGACACAGGAAACAAACAGCAGATGAACGTCAGACTGCAGACGACAGGAGTGAAGCTCTAGTCTTGAGGTTTTTCCATGCAGACGTCCTTCACACTCTTAACCTTTACTAACATAAACTTAACGCCATTTTAAATGTCCTAACATTCACACACACATATGTATAACTATCCTTGTCAGGACACTGCATTAACTTCCAATCATCGTGGTCAGCTTAACTATAAGTTTACACCTAACCTTTACTGTAATCAGGTAACATGTGACATTTTGTGACTTGATTGAATGACTTTTTTCAGATTTACAAATAACTGTTAACTGTTGTATAAGGACAATAAAGATGCTTTCCTTTCCTTTAAAAACAGGCCTAGGGGGAAACCTGATCGCAACAAGAGTGTAGAGACTCCCTCTTCCCAACTCACAAGAAACCATCAGCAACAAGCAAACAAACCATTTTAACGGTTTATTAAAAAACAAGCACAAAATGTCTGCTGGCTGTGAGAGGTTCAAGGAAGTCCCCTGCAGCTCGGGTGATTGTGGAACCTCCTGTGCAGGATCCACCTATAGACTTCACACACACACACACACAGATGTCATTCAATCAAACATGCACACCTGCAGCCTATCACACACTCACATGCAGACACACAAGGAAAAAGCAGTCACAACCTTGGGGGCGTAACCGAAACGCAAACTTGGTAAATGCCCGCGACTAGTTTTGGATTTTTCATTAGTTTTAGTTTTTATTTAGTTTGAACTTTTTGTTTTTAAAATGTGTTAGTTTTAATCCGTTTATAAGAGCAGGTTTACTAGTTTTTATCTGTTGTAAATGCTTAGTTTTAGTATTAGCGTAACTTTTTTGTAATATGGAGTATTTGCCAGGTGCAAACTCCATATGAAAACAAAAGTACATTTACAACGATGTCAAACTTTGAGTTACTTCAGCTAATGTCACTTTAAAAAGCTTCAAAAACCTGATTAAGGCTCTCAGAACCGAGGTTCTGGCTTATCAGGACCAGGCTTTAGTCCCAAAGAAGACTACGAGTCATGACGAGGTCCTAAAGAAAAGAAGAAACAAAAACATGCATAGACACAACAACTGCAAAGAGTCAGTGGAGACGGTGTAATGTTTAAATATAAATTTATATTTACATTGATATTAACATCAAGAAACAAGGTAAGAAAAAATGCAATAGTATTTTACATCTCGTAATAACGACGAAAAGTTTCCCCAGATGCGACTTCTCTTTATCTCCGCGGCTCCTTCCGTTCAAGCAAAACACAATTTCCTAATACTTATAGATCAATCTTTCATATTCTTCATTGAGATTGTGATTTCAAAATAATAATAACAATAATAAAAATACAACAAAGTCTAATATTCTGAGACATAATGACATCAATCATAAATCCTCACTTCCCAGATGAGCGTTCTCTGGAGAAATAACTGTTTTTTTGCAGCACCACAAATAAACAGGGTGTTAAAAGTTCAACAGAGAGAGAGAGCGAGAGAGAGAGAAGAGAAGAGAGAGAGAGAGAGAGAGAGAGAGAGAGACAGAGAGAGAGAGAGAGAGAGAAAGAGAGACAGTGAGAGAGAGAACAATCACAAACCGAAACAAAGAAAAGTCAAACCACCTCAGTTAGAAGCAGACTCATCTCTACTCTATGTCATACAGATGGGAATATAATAATATATGTCATTAAACATATTTAGCTCAATGTATATCATAGGTATCATATGTGCGACGGTAAAAGCACACGAGCACTTGCACACGATCTAAAATCAGGAACGTTTTCTACGCACTGCAGAATGACGGAACAAAAGAAATCTTTGGATTGAGCAGGAGATTAAAAAATGAGCTTCACAGGGAACATAAGAAGAAACTAAAGGCAAACGGGGATTATTTAAATGCTTTCTTGTGTCGCTTCCGTCGGGGATTAAACGTATTATGTTGACAAACTAAAGGACAGCTACACACGGTTAGACACTGGGACTGATTTCCACATTTTCTCACGTCCGAGGATGAGAGCTCAGAAATCTCACACATACACACACGCACGCAAGCATGAGGTTAAAGGTCAGAAAATATCAACCCCACACACACACTGGTAAGACATCCGGGCCTTTTGAAGCCGAACACAATCGAGTGTCAACTCTTTTTCACGTAGGCGTATTTTGTTTTTGTTGTTTTTTTTTGATTTTTTTTTTTTGTTTTTTTTTTGCCAGAGAAAAATAATTAAAAAAGAAATATACTCACTAGCACCTGTTTTGCTAAGACTATGTCCTCGGAAAAATAAAGAGAAATTAAATAAAAAACGTGGCAGCAAGACAAGAAAGATCCACACGTACTGCGCAGAGAGAGGACTCCCTCCCCTTCCCACCGACGCTTTTAACGTACTGAAAATAAAAGCTGACCTATGACGGAATAAGAAAATTACACTTTTAAATATCGAGCCTTACAATCTGTGCAAAAAACAGTATATGACCTACAAAAGCATATATTTATATATATATATATATATTTATATAGTACATTTGAAGCATATTTACAATTCATATTCACAGACATAAAGAAGAAAGAAAGAAAGACAGAAAGAAAGAAGAAGAAGCTCCAAACCAGACACTGTGTCTAATACTGCACAACCGTCGCTTCACCTTTGTCCTCAGAGGGAAAACCAGAAAGGAAAAGGATTATTGCTAGAAAAAATGTACACACCTATGCTGAATCTAATGACGTCCTCTAAGCGTGTGCTAATAATAATAATAATAATAATAATAATAACAATACAGATATCAGTTTTTTTTACAAATGACAATCAATTTAATTTCCACCGACACTGTAAACCAGTGTAAAGTAACCAAAAATAATCTGCAACATTTTGGATTATTTCAAAATCACCGCGTCTGGAATGATAAAATTATCCCCTCGTCGATCTGGTAGAAATTCAAGTGGAGTTTTATTAGGACGTGGATCCGCCTGTTTCTAGACAAAACTATGTAATAAATCTGTAGAAGAGAGGATAAAATCTGTGCTTGCTGCCTTTTTCTGTCGGCTCCCACTTTAGAACAAAGATCGTCATGGTTACCCACTTCCAACCGCCCCGACTCTCAGAGAAGGAAACCTCGGAGAGGACAAAAAATAAATGATAAAATGTCTGCTGCTATGTATTATTTCTCGGGTAAAGGCCTCTATATTGCCACAATCCTTTTTCGATGTTGGCCTTTCCTTAAAGTGCAATCAGCCAACAAATAATTCAGTCGTACTTTAGCCCAGCGGCGTCCTGGACCGGAGGAACGACACTGTGTGTGTGTGTGTGTGTGTGTGTGTGTGTGTGCGTGCTACTGCTGCTCAATGACATTCATCTGAGTGTCACAATCTTGATGGCTCGTCGTCTGGGACCGTGTATTTTTTTTTGTGTGTGTGTGTTGTGATCTTGTGAGAACAGTCGAGAGGCGGGGGTGGATAAAGACATCCCACAGCGTTCAGAGAGAGAAGACAGGAATCCCACACTGGAAATGTGAACACAGGTTCTTGGTACATTCGATAAAGGAGAGGAATTTTCTGCACACTGAAGTCCGAGTCTGTGATCTACGGAAAAACAAACAAAAAAAGCCTTCCCACGTTCACCGTTTGGTCCAGCGAGCTGTGAGTTTACTGAACTACGCACAGTAAATGCATAAAGAGAGGAATATTAAAGTAGAGTCTGCAGGAGGAGACACACGACTGTCCTACTGTCTGAAGGAGTCACAGTGTTTCCAGTGATGACCAACGTGTGTTTTTTCCTCACTTTGCCAGACTGCATCTACTGGCCATTGAGTCCACAAAAAAGGGAAGGAAGTTCACTCCCCCCGTGTGGTGGGAACGCGGCATTACACACAGACGCACCGACCACCTGATCACCCACACACACTCCAGCGCTGCAGCTGCATAACCGCATCTGAACGGAGATCACAGTGAGAGGAACGCCTCCGTCACGGTGTTCAGCAGTATTTCTAGAAAGAGTGGACAAAAGAATGAGTCAGTAAGAAAAGTACATATAAATATATCAAAAGAAGAAGTGATAGAAGTGATACACTCAGGCTTACAGGTCAGTATGATTTACTCTTAAATGAATGTCATTTAAACATGAACGTGTGAGCTACACAGTAGTGAATCCAAGTTTCATTAGTGTGTAACACTCTTTGTTTTCACAAACATTAGAGGCATTCACATCTAAACTTTTAACAAGTTTCAGGATTCATATTAAGATTAAAATGTCATCTCAAAATCTGGAAACTTGTAAACTACTCAATGGCCAACAGGGGGGGTAACAAACGCAAAAGTGCTTTCACACACCAAACATGAAAGGTTTGCTTCACTTGCATGTTTTGTGTCACCTCGTGAATTGTAAAAAACGAAACAAAAAACTGGTACTAATTCCCTCTACATGTGGTCATGTCAATATTGTTTAAAGGTCAACAAAATGTTAATATCTGTTGGTCTTTAAGCATTTAGACTCGTCAGCCCTGTGCACGCACCTGATCAGGTCCCATCGGCATGCGTCCCATCACCATTGGGTTCATACCCATCTGTCCTCCCATCTGGCCCATATGTCCTCCTCCTCCGCTGGCCGGCATGCCCCCGTTCATCATCATGCCCCCATACTGGCCTGGATTCCCCTGTTGCCCAAACTGCTGCTGCCCTGGAGGTCCCTGCTGCCCAAACTGCTGCTGAGGGTATGAACTGATGAAGAAGAACCACAGGAAGGAAGAGGAAGAAGAAGAAGAAGAAGAAGAGTTAAAGTGAACACATAAAAGAGGAGAAAACCCTCTCCGGGGTGTGAAATGTAATAATACAAGTGTTTGATGTCATACTTGCTGCGCGCCATGCCTGCTTGCGACCAGCCTTTCATGTCTGCACCTTGGTACATGGGACCGCCCTGTGGATGCTGTTGCATCATGGGATTTTGAGGCCCCAGGCGGCCTGGCATCATGGCGTTGGGAGGACTGCCGCCTGATGGGCCAAACGAAGGGTCTCCTTGCTGCGCCATTCCTGTGAAGATTAAAGAGCATTAAGCATTAACTCACTTCTCCCTTTAAAGAGAAATAATAAATATACATTTTTCAGTTTCCGTGATTACTGATGCCACTGCTCTGATTGCACTTTATTCACAGTACTTTAAGTAAGTTGTTTGGGATTGTCAAAAATTTGAAAGTCAAAATTCAAGAAAGTCAAATTTGGTTGTGCTAAATCCATGCTTTTTAAATTGTTTTTTAAACAGATTTGCCCTTATGGGAATGTTAGGCTCTGAACTGCTGGGGCAGATTATGAGCCAGTGGCCCTGTCAAGACACCAGGGGTGAATAACATAACCTGAGGGGCCCTATAAAAACACTGCAAAACAACCAGTGTTATTTGGCTTCAGGGCCCCATTAAAACATTGGGATGAATAACATAGTAGTGATGAATAACACAGTAAGATATCGGGATAGTAGTGCAGAGGTTTTGGCCCCCATGAGCTCCTGGGCCTGGGCCCCAGAGAGGCCAGTTCAGTCATCCATCCTTGTTGAACTATACAGAACTGATGATGAATAATTAATAGACTTACTTTATTATAAATGTGTTAGATTTATAAGTGTAGTGCAGAACTGTCAGGTATCAAGAATTGTCTGTTACATCCAAACCAAACAAGTTCACATAATGTTAATTAAGCCATTTAGCTTCACACGACTCTCTGTGATTCTCATTATAACAGTCAGTCAGGTCTGATAGTATTGCTTGACGGAGCCTGTTTTCAGATAAAGGTCACAGAATACAATTTGTCTTTTTTTTTTTTACATAATTTCTGCTCAGAGGCAATAAAAACATGTCATAAATAAAAACAATAAAAATCACCAAATGTTACACACTGCAGCTTTAACTGAAGATCCAATAACCCGTTTCCTTTCAATAAAGAAATACTTGGAGAACACAGAAACCTTCTGACAGCTGCTTTGACAAGAAAAAAAATAAGTCTTCTTTGACACGAACCCTGCAGCACACACATGCACCATCAGGGGGCAGTGTAATAATGGGCACCTGACTCAGTAAACTCACCATAGTTACCGCCATAGCCAAACTGCTGCGGGCCTGGCTGGCCCATGTTGGGTCCTCCCATAGGACTATCCATGCCTCCAGGAGCTGTGACGTTGGGCGGGGGACTGAAGCCTCCTGCGGCTGCAGCGGCCACCTGCTGCTGGTGCTGCTGCTGCATCAGCATCATCATGCGCTGCCTCCTCATCTGCAGGTTGACCATCTCTCTGCTGCGCTGAGCCATCATCTGAGCGTTGAGGAAGCCAGGCTGCACAAAAGAAGGGCATAATCAGACTGAGAATGAAAAAATGATGGAAATAATGCTGTTTCTAAACACTACAAATCCATTAATCCTTAGAACACAGAGCAATTCGGCTGCTTTTTTTCCCTTACTATGTTAAAACATACAGTATATACAGAGGCTTTAAGAATGTGTAATAAAGAGTGTCTTATATCTTTTTTTTTCTAATGAAAAAGGTATTCATTTTCACCTTCTATATAAACACACCTAAGTAAAAAGTACTCAAAATGTTTAAAATTGGATTGAATTTGTGAAAATTGGAAATACGTCACAGTTCAAAGTTCACTTGGCTCGTTTTTATGAACAAAAAGAAAAGAAAAACGGCCTATTTTTGTGACTTCTGCCCAATTATTGCTACTTTATATCACTACTAAAAATGCGATATAAATTGAATCATAACTTTGACCCAACAACACATAAGAAGCTGAAAACCCAACATTTTTTAAAGCCTGAATATGTGACCTATAAACACACACCGCCAGGATGGAATATGAATATATAAGGAGTTGTGTATTATTCCTACGGCAATTTATCATGAGTGCACCTGCAGCACAGATCTGTGCACAACCAGCGCAGCTTTTCACAATCTATGTTATTCTTTTAAATAGCTAACAACTAATTCATATTTAATTAATGAATAGAGGTCAAAAGATATGAGTTTTTCCGATGCCAAACTTTAAAAGTCGGTGCATCCAATAGCTAAAATATGATGCCAATTTTTTTTTGGGCCAGTTTCCCTCTTTTCCCCTCCATCCTCCATTATATATGAAATTGCTTCACGTAACTAGATTTAATGTAACCACACTTATGTTCTCTCTCTACAAAGTATTAAAAAAAAGTGGCCAATCCATTAATCGTTACTATCATTAATAATGCTCTGTGTTCAAGTAAACGTGTTTAAAAGCCTTTATAGAGGGTGACCTTTCAGCAGACTTACAGGTGCTGCACATTTTCCACACCCAGTCGCACTCACACAACAGCCACATGGAGTCTGAGATCTTGTGCACAATAATCTTGTAATATATGTTACAGCTCATTAGGTTTTGTAAATAACAGCTGTGTTTGTGTTACTGCTACACACGGAGCTAACAAGAATCACCAAAAGAACTAAGAGGATAAAAATGAAAAAGTTCCTTTTTTTTTTTTGTACCTGTCCTGCCATGCCAGGCTGCATACCAGGCCTCATGCCAGGGTTTCCTCCCTGATTCTCCATCTTGATGCCCATGCCCTGCCGCGTCTGATTCATAAACTGATGATGGGAAAGAAAAGAAACATTGAACAGAAGATGAAGGAAAATGTACGACATAGATACAGATAAACCACGTTTACGACAAGTGGTACACTTTGGTTCAGCTTGGTCCATTTTTCCCTGAGAGTCTGTTGTTGATTAGTCAACAGAGAATCGTCACTTCTGTGCGATGGTTTTCCCCTGCAGCCTTCTCTCAAACAAAGCTTGTCTTCTTCTTGTGATAAACAGCCACATACCAAGAAGACAAAAACACAAAATGCTGAATGTCCTCCATTGCTGCTCTTTGTGTCACATTCTGGATTGGCGGGCTGAACTGTGTTGTGCTTGTATGATGTCCCAATATTTACTTGCTGACGCAACCATTATCATCCGGCCCACACACAGTACCATTCCAAACCACACTGTGGCAACTGCACTAGACCACATTGGGGAGACGAGGCTACAATAACGCTGATATTCTGGCAGAAAAGGAACTCTATAACTTCAGTTCTACAACAAAAATGTGTACCTGCTGTCCCTGCAGCCTCTGCTGCAGCTGAAGTCTCATGGGCTTGTTGGCACTCATCATCCTTGGCCTCATCATGTTGGCACGAGGGTGTCCCATGCCCCCCATTCCACCCATACCAGGGAAACTGCCGCCTTGTCCCATCTGTGAGAGCATGGGTCCAAACCCACCCTGCTGGGCCTGACCCTGCATGGGGTTCCCTCCGTAGCCCGACTGCATGGGCATGCTGGGGGGTCCAGGGTAGCCCTGTCCATACAGAGGCTTCTGGTCGAGCACCATGGACGGGTCCTGTCCCGGAAAAGGTTCCAGCTGCTGCTCTCCCCCCTGGGTCTGACGCAAATAGGACAAGAGGACAAAAAAGAGTACGGTGTCAAAGAGTAGGGTGTTTTATTGATTACTTTCCAACTGGTTGGCTCTGTAATTGTCTTTTTCTAAACAGCACAGATGGCTTCCTCTGGGCTCATCTGCCTTGAGTGACACAACTCCCTGAACCCAGTGAGCCATGACTAAAATATTAAACGCAAACATGAACTTAATGCACACTTATGAGTCATAACGTGCATCTTTTTTTTCCTTTTATGGGAAATCTAAAGGAGAACACAGGTGGAATGTTTTTTTATCCACCTTTTCATATTTAATCCACTCCTTTGTCCTCACCTGGCTGACAAGGTCTGGGATGCCCAAGGCTCGGTCTATCTCCTCCAGAGCGATGCCATCTGTGTTATTCAGCAGAGAGTCCAGCTGGTCCAGAAGTGCTCGCTCGTCGCTCTGACCCTCACTGGTAGTTGGAGGCACCAGAAGATCATCCAAGGTGCTGCCAAACTGCCGCCGACTGCACAGAGAAGCTCATCATTAACTTCTGAACTGTTAATAGTGACTAATTAGCTATGAATGATTAAAAAAATGGTGGGATGCTGCACTGACCTGTTACCCTCCATGCTCATCATGGTGTCTGGCCAGGAGGGGGACTGGTTGGGCTGTCCCTGCTGGCTAAAGGGACCCATACCCATGTCAGCAGAGCCTCCTGTAACAAAGACAACACATATAGTTAATTTATACATCATTTACAGTAATTATCACGTAATAAAAACACGTAATTGTAAGTGATCTTCATTTCCTGGACCTCTGGTGTCACACAAGTTAAAATACAAACGCTGGCAATTCTCTATGATTTATGGAAACAGATTGAGGTCCAGGTAGGACCTTCCATCTGGGTCTGTACTGTGGTTCATCTATTAGAGACCTTTGCTCTATAGCATCTTTGTTTTTCCTACGTTTCCACATTTCTTCTACCTGCTTCTTCCGCAGAGCTGTGTTTGTGAAAACTTCATCAACAACTGCCATCTAAAACATACCCATATCCATGAGCTGTTGCTGCAGCATCGACCTGGTGCCCGGGACACTGTTGGAGCGGTTGACCATGGGTCCTGACATCATCCCCTTGCCACTGTTGTACTCCATACCCGGACGCATCATGGACGGGTGTCCCGCTGAGCCCACAGGACTGGCACCGGAGCTCGGCATGCCCCACTCACTGGACCCTCCCATGGGAGACCTCTGAGGGACCATGCCCCTATTCATTGGTCCTGGTGAGGAATTAACACAAGATGTGCACACATTAGTCACAACAAAGTGTTAAAGGAGAGCAGTGTGGCCCAGTCTTGGCCCTCAGCATGTTCAGTATGCAACATTCTGCTTGGAAAGGTATCAATATACAAAAATAGCGGAATATGATGATGTTGATAATAAAGCAAAATGAGTGATCATCAAGCAAAGTGCTATATAAATATGGACCATGGATACTAGACCTTAAAATATGTGCTTTAAAAGTTTATATCATACAGAGATGTATAGTAACAAAGTAGAACTATTTTACCACTGTACTTAAGTACTAAAATGCTGTATCTGTACTTTACTGGAGTATTTTTTTTCTCGTACTTCCACTGATACTTCACTGCATATTTTCGATGAGTTTGGGCGTAAAAGACCATTCATATCAAATGAAATGCCTACTCTGCCTCCTGAAAGATTGTGAAATAATGGCCTTCAAAAATTCACCTCCGAATTTGAAGAAACATATCAACATTAACTACCTGGCTATAACAAAATACTTCTACTTTTACCTTCAGTACTTGACTAGTACATTTTAAAATAAACTACTTGCAATACAAAAAATGTTGAATACTTTAGTACTTCCACTTAAGTGTGGTGCTTAAAAAATACTTCAACTTCTACTGATTGATTTCTTGAGTACTTGTACTTTTACTCAAGTCTCTAGTACTTTATACATCTCTGACATCATAATAGTGTTCGGGAAATAATTTGTAAAGGAAGTGGGTAAAACATACTGTGATGATCACAATGAGGCGAAAGAAAATGTGTAGAACATAAGTGTCGTCTCACTTGAACACACACCCATATTTCCAGGGAAGCTGTCTGGGCTGCCCATCATCTCCTGCTTGATAAGCATGGTGTGTCTACCTGCTCCTCCAGGACCACCGGGAGGCTTCCCATCCATGGACACGGTCCTCTGGAAGGGTCCCCGAGGGCCTGGACCCATTCCTGGACTCCCTGAAAGCATAAGACTCATTTGTCAGCTGGTTCCTGAATTCCTCAAAAGTAGATAAAGAAATGTCTGTTTCATTAAATATGGAAAAGGCAATGTAAGAAAAAGAAATACTTCACTACCCTCTGGCATTTCAAAAACAGTGGTTTAAAATACAGTTTATTAATGAAAAATAGTTATGAATGATACACTTTTATACACTTTCTGGACTAATTCACCAGGTTAGTTTCACCTATGTGGGCCTGCAAATTATCATTTATTCAAATAGTAATGGTGACATTTGAATAATACCTTTAAAGCTTTGTATTTAATATAAAAATTAAATTAACTGACAGTATTTGATGCAAAATTTTGAGAGATAGCTCACACTGATGCCTGATGTTTTTTCACCGGCACTTGGCATTGACATAACCACATGTAATTGTCTCTGTTTAGAGGCAATGGGGCAACCACTTACCCTGCAGGTTGTCGTCAAGGCAACCTTGAGATTTTGTTCCCGTTTCGTTGGCCCCTCCACTTCCAGCCTGATCTGGGTAAAAGTCAGCGCTGGAACCTCTCAGATCTCCCAAGATAGACTCCAGGTTATGTAACTAAACATTAGAAACAATAAAAAAGATTTTACAATGTATAATGTAAACTCTGAAAGGCTAAATCTCAAAAACACCTATGCAATATCAAGATGCAAATATCAAATAATAAAATCATTCTTACATCATCAGCTGGTTCCAACTTGATCTTGCTCTCAGGATGCTCAGGTGCAGGGCCGGGCCCTGATCCAGGGCCGTTTCGTGGAGGGCCGCCAGCGGCCCCTGGGGGTCCCTTCCCCTCGAGTTCTTCAAGTTTGGGCTTCACATCCACTGGCTCTTTGGAGTCATCCTTGTTGAGGAGGTAGTGGAGGAGGGCATGAGTCTTCTCCTTCTTGGGGCTATGCTGCTCCTGTTTAGGCTCTGTGATCAGCCCAGGCGCGGCCCCTGATCCTCCTGCTCCTACCTCACCAGTCTCCTGGCCTCCAAGTGACACCTTCCCTGTGGCCTCAGCTGTGATTTTAGCTACTTCATCTGGGGTATTGCCATTTTGAAGGAGCTTGTGGAGGATCTTGTGCTTCTCTTGCAACGAGCCAGTGTAGTGAGCAGAGGAAATCGATGTCGACACTCCTCCAGGCCCTGTTACCTGTCCTGAATTGGCACTGGCTGAGGAAGAGGAAGACACTCCAGTGGACGATGGGCTAGTCATGCCTCCACTAGGGTCTTTACTTTCTGCTCCTGTGGCAGAACTGCTGCTGGTTGGTGTGGGTGGTACTGGGGGTCCTGCTGGTCCGCTACCACCTATTCCCAGCTCCTCAGTTGGGGAAGTCAGCAACTGCAGCAACTTCTTATGACCTTTACTGTCTGGCAACCTCCGCGGAGGATCTGCACTCGCTGCCCCTGCCTCATTGCTCCCTTCTCCAGACTCTTTTGTCACTGTACCTGCCTGGCTGTCTGGTCGGTCTCCAGAACTCTCTGCTTGAGGATGCGGATGATGGTGCTGATGGTGCATCGGATGGTGATGGTCACCAGGTCCAGGTCCAGGCCCCAGGCCTCCTGCTGGGCTTTTGGAGCCATCTTGGCCTGGTTTGACTGGCTGGCTGAGTTGAGAGGAAGAAGAGGAGTGGATGCTGGGAGAGCTGTCTGGTTTGAGTGCTGGAGAGGGGGACATCAAGGTGGATGGGAGGGAACTCCCAACTCCTTCACTGATAGCTTGTAGGGCATTTAGGGAGCTACTAGAAAAGGTGGTTGTGCTCCCTCCACCTCCTCCACCACTGCCAATGCCACTCATAGGAGAGTGTATGCCTGGAACGGGAATAAAACAAATCAAATCGAATACAATCTAATCAAACAAAAAGTAACTATGGGTAATCTTTGCATAATCAATTCAAATTCCGACGTTCATACATTTCTGGACACTAATCGACTCACCTCCTGGTGAGAACTGGTTGGCACCCATTTTGGGGCTCCCTCGATTCCTGGGTGACATCAGGAGGCCCTGCTGGGGACCGCCCATTCTGGGGCTCCCTGAAGGGCTGTTCATGCCACTGAGCCCAAACCCGCCGCTGCTCTGAAATGGGGGCTGCTGCGGGTGCTGCTGTGGGTGCTGCTGCGGGTGCTGCTGCTGTGGATGCTGCTGTGGATGCTGCTGTGGATGCTGCTGCGGATGCTGCTGCGGATGCTGCTGCGGATGCTGCTGCGGGTGCTGCTGCGGGTGCTGCTGCGGGTGCTGCTGCGGGTGCTGCTGCGGGTGCTGCTGTGGGTGCTGCATGCCTTGGCCTGGATGATTCATGTGCCCCATCTGATTCATCTGGCCCATCTGATTCATTGGCATCATGCGATTGCCCATACCTCCGCCTCCACCTCCACCACTACCTCCGTACATGGAGCTGCCTCCCATTGGACCCATGTGACCCATGTGGCCCTGCTCATTTGTACCATATCCCCTGTTCATGCCGCCCATGCCCATCCCTCCACCACTGTTCATGTTCATTTGGGCATTGGGGTTGGGGCCTCCCACACCTTGCTGTCTCATCGTGTTTGGCATCATGCTTCCACCCTGAGACGAGCGGTAACCGTTTGGTTCTCTGTGTGGAAGGAGAAGACAAAAACAAGCATGGGGTTTGAATACATTACATCGTCTCAGACTCTAACAGGTCTCAGACTATACAGGCTTAATAAAAACGCAACCAAAAAAAAGCAGTTCCTGTATAGAGTCGTCTTACTATTCCTAGAAAACCACTGCATAAAAGCTACTTCAGGGTCTACTTCAGCTATTCATGCTGCATGAATGCCTCGGCTGCCTGGTGTAGATCAGGTGGAAGTGCTTATTATCCGTCAATACAGTGCATGACACATCAGTTTTCAATGTGTGTTTTCACTCGTTCTGACCTCTGTAGTAAATGTGTGGAGATGAAGCCTTGCGGCTCGTTGTTCATGGGATGGCGGTACAGCTTGCTCTTGGTTTGGGCTGTGACTGGAGTGCCGTCAGATAGAGAGAAGCGGTACAAGGGCGTCTCGGCATGACCCTGCAGAAAGGCTGTGGAGACACCAGATTAAGGTAAAGCAATTTATAGAGCACGCTTCATTCAACAAGATTCAACAAGTTACAATCATAACGAGTTGTGGAAAAGAGTTATTAAAGGTTCTAACGTCTAGTGTGTGAAATTACTTTAATTTGGCAGAAATTAAAGATAAAACAATGATATATAATTTGAAGTGTTCAATCACATAATGTTTTTTATTCAATCAGAATGAGTGTCAGCAGCCAGGGCAGCTCCACGGATGTCCCCATTTTGGACCACCATGTTTACAATAAAAAAGTGAGAGTAAATGTATCTGATAGCAAGGGTCATCAATCACTGTCTTCATGTTAAAACCAAACCAGTGATTACAATAGGGAATCAATGTTGTACAGCTCACACATTCATATTCATGAGATCAATACTGATGCACTAATGCATAAGGTGTGTTTATGTATTTTAAGCAGCAAGTCTCATTGAAATTCCCTTTCTTTCTGGCCAATATAAGTAGACAAATAAAAAAACAAACATTTTCAGTCAGACTATACAATGATCATAGCTGCATTTGTTCTCCGATTGTTAGATAAAAGGCTGAACACATAATCGGCCGAATAAAGTGATAGATCGCAGGCATCTGTGTGTTCAGAACGAGCGTGAGACGCACCCTCATGGTAGTGGCGTTTGTGTGACCATGGCTGCCCGTCACTGTGCTGCAGGAACATTTGAATACAACGCCTCAACAAATCCTCCCAGCCCGGACGCATCGATGCTCGCAGAGAGTTCTGGTCAATCTGGATCAGTTTACCTGCAGGGGAGGACAGAGGGAGGGCAAAAACAGACAGTAAAAAAAAGCAGGGATGAGTCAAATCTGAAACAAACAACAAAACAAAACATCACAGCCTTTTTGAGCTTGTATGTTTATTCTGTGAGTTTTTAGTTGTAGCAGCACCGTACCTGAGAGCTCATGCCGGGTATTGAAACTTTCTGTTCTCTCCATGGCTGTAACTCGACGGGCCACACAGATCATACATGACTGTAGGTCTGCACACAAGAGGAGGGAAGTGTCAGAGAAGTTACACGATCATTGTATGCAAGTGAGAGTTTAATGCACAGCAGGTGATGCTAACACAAATAGAAGTAATACATGTATGGAATCAAGACATCATTTGTGCCAATCATTTTTTTGTCAGACTGCAGTTGTGTTTGCTATATTTCACCACTTTTAACCAGATGTGATTTGTCCATTATATATTTAATTCAGTTCCTTTCAAACTTTATTCGACTTTTTCATTTGCATCATAAAACACGCTCTATATTTGTCAAACACTTAATGATGAAAATCCTCCAAATTGATACAATGTGAGGAAATACATGAAGATGAAATGCAAGCAACCTATTAATTATTTAATTGACTTAAAAGTTATAGTATAAAGTGGATTCTTTAAACATGTTACTTTCAAAGAGAGGGTTTATGAATTTAAGTTTTTAAACTCTCCAGTTATGTTTAAAGATCATCTACTACCTTATTGAAACATCCTTTAAATCACATTTACTAGCCCCAGAATCTAAAGATATGCAAGTATTTCGGGGGTTGCAGCATGTCTCCTGCTGTAAAGTCTGTAAAGTCCATTTTAGTCTTTGTCCTCAAGACGTTTTCACATCACTTATTTATGAGTTGCACATTGACGTACACATGTGATGTGACAATAATCTGCTCGTACATACATAAATACACAAGTCTTACAGGTCCTATCTTGAGTAGCTGATGAATTTGCCTTCGTGCCAAACTTGAAGGCAAATTCAACATTGCTCAAACAAAAATGAGCCCAAACTGTTTTTGTTCTCCCATCTTTTCCTTGACACAAACTATGTGATTAAATTTGTGTGACGCCAACATACCTTCCCCCTCCTCAATCATGGCCTTGGGCTGCGTAAGAGCAAAACACTGCATGGTCTCGTAGCGCGGCCCTGCTGGCCCCTCCTCCATGGGGCCATGGACATGGCCAAATTTAACCAACATCCGGCAAGTGAAGGTGTGACTCTTCTGTCGGGCCGCCTCACTTCCCCACGACACCCCATTTACTAAAAGAAAAAAACAGAAAGAAGACACAAACAAACACATCATGGTGAAAAAAATGTCACGAGTGGGAGTGGAATTGAATGAGCATGAAGCTCCTGGGACAAGAAAACCACAGGCAACTATAAACGGATCGTCTGTAATCAAATATCACAAACAGTTCACACCCCATCCTGCGAGGAAAAATACACACAAACACACACACACACACACACACACACACCAATCAAAACAAACACACCAAACCGCAACATGAATTTTCCTTCTTAAATTGAGAAGCAGCAGCCTCTCGTGCTGTTCGGCTACCTGGCTAAATGGACCATAGGATTAATGTAGCCAAGGTGTCGATTTCCAATATCTCTCCCTCTCAGTGTGCTCTACTGCAGGCAGAGGCCAGGGACACTCAGCCATCTATCCTCATTTGGACCCAGACTCCTCATCACAGCACATACACACATTAAGAAAGGGTCACCTTCACAGGAGGGTGGGAAGAAGTGGGAAAGGGAAAGGCAAGGGAAACATCTAACTGTCTTCCAAGGTCTGTGTGAAGCCTTATCAGGACCTTGAGTTGGCCGGAGGATACTGTCTGGAGAGTGAGAGCCCAAGAGAGCGAGGCATGTCGAAGAGGTGGGATGGTGGCAGCGGTGGAGGTGCGGAGGGGGCAAACTGATAGTGAGTGAGAGGTGATTTAACAAGGCCTTGGTTTTCGCTCCTCCATGGAGAAAATGCAGCAAAGTCCCTGGGGCCGACATCTCCCCTCAGACACAATTAGCCAACAGTGAGGCAAGACAGTGACACCGGCCAGCAACAAAAGCGCGCTCCAGGGTTTGTGAGGGAGCGCGTGTCTGCTCCTGTAACTGTATGTGTGTGTGTGTCATGGGTGCCTGTGTGTGTTTAAGTGTAGCTGGCGTGGTCAGCGGTCATCCCGCAGGAATGTGCAGCGAGAAGCGTATTTCATTCATGGCTCCGAAAGATAATGAGGGGGCAGAGGAGCAGAGCAAGACACAATGAGGAGTGGGAGAGCAGAGAGGAGCAGGGTGAGCCACACACACTAGCACGGAATTTCGTGCTGCGAGTAGGCAGCCATATTAAGTATGAATGAATGAGGGAAAAAGTAGATAAAAAGATGGGTGTTAAAGGATAAAGAGAGGGAGTGGATAAAGGAGCATGCAGTGGGAAGAGGAGGGATAAGTGAGACAGTGTGTCAATGACATGTCGCAGCCGGCTCTGCTTAGGAACATTACTGCAGAGTTAATCAAGTAGCAGGTTCAGTCGAGCACACATATCCATAATTAATCAGCTTTATAAATAGGGCTCTGTGCACATGCTCATGAGTTTATACACACACACACATACACAGCACCTTCAAAAAATTCCGACATAAGCATGTAAATAGCACACATGCAAACATGCAGTGAATTAAGCAGAGAAATGTGGAGGTGCATTATTCAGCGGTAAGTAGTTTCCAGATGGCTGCCATAGGGTCTGAAAAGAGCTCGGGCCTGTTTTACACTGTCTGGACCACTGAGTGTGACTGACAGCTGCGCTGCGCTCTGCCTGCTTAGCACCAAGTGGGTGGGTACTTCTGTGCACATGAGTATTTTGTCAGGTGTTTGTGTGTGTGTGTGTGTGTCTTTTGGAAAAGCTCTCATGCACAGGAACAGGCTTCCCAGGAGCTCCTGGTTACATTGACAACAGAAGAGCGTGAATGAATAAATAACAAAGCATCTTTACATTGATGTGCATGCGTGCGCTGTTGTTGTAACCTCTAGAAGTTTGTTTTATGCCATAGGATGTCAAGTAGAGTTTGTTTGGGAGCAGACGTGCAGCTTCCCTGTGAGTGTGTTCATGTGAATGAATGAATGAATGAATGAGTGAGTGTGTATGCTGCTCACTGTTGGTCTTGGGCAGGTTCTTGTGGAACTCCTCCCTGTCGTCCTCATGGAGAATATTGTACACGCTGGTGTTGATGAGCTCCTCCTGTTTGTACTGCAGGTACTGCGTCACGTTGTCTGACACAAACACGATGCTGCCCTCCCGGTTCACAACGAACAGGAAGCCGTCCAGTGCCTGAGAGCAGAATAGCCAAAGAAGGTCACCACTGGCGAGTTGGCCAATTAAAGCCTGAAATAAAATCGTCCCTTTCAGGGAGCCGGGCTCACCTGCAGCAGGAGCGGCCCCAGGTGGTCCTTGTCGATGACCCCCTGACCTGTTGAGGACACGTCTGACTTCTGCACGTCGTCATCGTTGGATGAAGCTTTTCCTGCAGCAGAGGAAAGACAGAGCAAAAGTAAAAATACAGAAGAGCGTCAAAAAACAGCCACTTCCAGCCTAGCTACCTTGAAAGAAACAACAAAAAAAGGGCAAAGAGAAAATACAAGGTGAGGACAACAATACCTGAAACCTGAGGAAACAGCCACGGAGTCACTACTGTAAATGCACCAGCAGGGGGCAGCGTTTCTCAATCTACACCTTTCTCTTTTTCTCTTTTTCTGGATTTAAAAACTACAGGTGAGGAGGGAGACGGACGGAGGCAGGTTTCTCTGAGGAGCCCGTCAGGAGGAGTAGAGGGCTGGGTGCATGTGGAGCAGGTAGCTGCCGTCCTCATGCTTTATATTCAGTGTCAGACTCTGAGGGACTGTCTGGTAGGCTGGGGCTGAGAGAGAGAGCGCGCGCACGGGAGAGAGCTGGAGATGTTCTGGAAGCTGTAATGGTGCAGGGGCAAAAAGCTGAGGCACCTGAATTAATGGAGGGGCTGAGGTTGATGGAGGGAAAGACGGACAGATAAAGAAAGACAGACAGTCAGGACTGGGGCAGAGACAGGTCAATGTGGACAAAGGTGATACAGAGGGAAAACGTCTTATGTTTGGGCTGTTGAGATAAAACAGGGAGGGAGAGAGCGAGAGGGAGAGAGAGAGAGAGAGGCGGTGGATGCTCAGCTACAGGAATCATTCTATGTGATTAGCTCCCAGGGGGAATGGATACCCACACAAAGGAAAAAGCCATTGCTGCTGCTGCTGCTGCTGCCTACAGCCAGGCTGTGTGAAGTTAGGAAGAGAAGGACTGAAAGAAGGAGAGGGATGAAAAGGAAAGAGAATGAAACATAAACAGTGTGAGAGAGAGAAAGAGACAGAAAGAGAGAAGCTGCGCTCTATCAGTTCACTCAATACCTTAAGATGCTTGGAGGCAAACCTGGAGATGCTGCAATTCATTGTGCTGCAATACAGATGAGACATGTGGGGGGGTGGTGGGGGTGAGGAGGATGCGAGAGCAGGGTGCATTGAATCCATGTGAGATGAAGAACAGGGATGGTTTGTAGGAAAAAGAATAAAATGAAGATAGGCAATGGCAAACTGAAAGTGAAGGGGAGAGAAGAGGAACAGGTAGAGAGCGAGAGACGAGCCTAAATGCCCGTGTCATTATGTCTTCACTTCCTGTAACTATGGCAACCTGTCAGCAGCCAATCGCGGCCAGCTGTAGCCTCTTCCCCTTCCTGTCGAGGTGGCAGACACCGACTGAGCCAAGCAGAAACACAAGAGCAAAATTCACCACTGACTCTCTCACCCCTGCACAAATAATCTCCTGAAATTCACCTTCACTCTCACCTTGAACAGAAAGAATTTCAACTAAATCTGGAAGCAAGAATTAAAAAAAAAAAAGAAGAAGTAAATTCTGCATTGGCGGTGCATCTGTGCAGCAAACGTGTCAGTCTGCAGCTTTTTGAGCAGCTCACTGCAGGAACAACTGCTGCATAATGCAGACAGAACAACCACAACAGCAGCTGTAACAGAACTGATAATTTGGCAGTTCAGCAGAATGGATAGGCATGTCATTACCTGCAAACGTCCAATTAAACAGCCCCTGGTGAGGCCAGGATGCAGCTGGCCATGCACGCAACACACACACACACACACACACACACTCTCTCTCTCTCTCTGTCTGTCTCTCTCTCACACACACACACACATACGACAGCTTCACAAAGCATTGCCAATGTTTCCTCTCAAACATAAACAGTTGAGGCTGTGAAATTTGTGAGAGATGAATGACTGATTCGTCCTTGCACCTGGGCTCTGAGGCATGTGTGTGTATGTGCGTGCGCGCGTCTGCTAACCCAAAGCTGTCTCGTCCTCTCTTGCTCTCCTCAGCACTTTACGTCACATTTCCTACACACCGCTCTTAACAGTCCATCTGACTTGTGGTCCAGCTGTCTCGCTGCAGCCTTCAGGATTTCAGACAACTGTGTCCACTCACCCTGCTCTTTGATCTGACGGATCTGGCGCACTGTCTCTTTGAGGATGGCACATTTGTCTGGTTTGACGTTGAAGCTGTCGATGTCGCTGAGGTTGGCAGAGATCAGCTCCGCCAGCTCCTCTATGTATTTGCTCTCCTGCTCCCGACGCTTCCTGTCACACCTGCGGGGGCCAACAAGCGGAGATTAAAGCCGAGCTAATGATTCCTCCGACATCCATGCAAATTGAGTCAGTGATGATTTTATAACTGAAAAACAATAAAGGCAGGTTTGAAAAGAACATGGCCACTTACTGCACTTTGGGCACAGTGAACCACATGAAACGGCCAAAAGAAAGGTTTTTATTGTGTATTTTTTGAAGGCTGCACTGAATCATATTGAAACTAGCTTGCTGTGTGATACATGTTAGGGGAATAGTTGCTTCCTTGCAGAGAGTTAGACGACAAGACTGATATGACTCAGACTTGAACCTCGCAGCCAAATTAGCTCAAAGAAACTGCTGAGAAATGTATTTTATGGACAGTTATGTGCTGCTCATTGTAGGAGTTACTTAACAAAAGATAGTCAGATATAAATACCCATGCATATGGGTACATGTTTTTCCCTGTGCCCGACTGCAGAGGTAATTTAGTCTCTTCTGTAGGGCATTTAACATAATTGTTTTGCCAAAATAAATAGTTGTAAAGGACACCAACATAGAAATCAAGGAGGCAATGGCCTATTTAGCCTAGTGTTGTAGTTATTAGTCATATCGGCAGATGATTTTAAAGCCAATATCTGCCGATATTGTGCATCCCAAGCTGATATCAGCCGTTATCCGAACTAACCAAACTAACCATCTTCTGCCTCGAGCTTCATTTACACTGAGCTGTGTAAATATTCTCAACTCATCTATTCTTTGCATTAAAGTGAATATGTGTGTATGTGTGTATTTCCCAAAATGTTTTATAAACGACTGCACATACCCTCTATGCCTCTTTGCATAGTGCAAGATTTTTTCTTTTCTCTATCCAACTGGGGCATGAACATCGTCTCCCTGGTCTAGTTTGAAGTCAGTGTGCAAATTGCATTTCCCTTTCATTTTTGAACACAGTGTAGTTCTTACTCATCAGAGCATACATCAACAAAAGGAACCACATGACCAGGGCTACAGAAAACACTGACCCAGTAGCCCACTTTTCAGCATTTCTTCTCTCTCTTGTGCTCATCAGATTCACTCACCCCAGACCAGGCGTTTCGCAAGTGGAGAGCTTGCGTTTCCGATTTTCTGAACTTAGAGGCTCCATGGAGTTCTCCCCCAGTCCACTCATTGTGTACACATATCAGCACCTGAGTGGAGGAAACACACAGGTGTAAATAAGGATTTAATACAAACAGAGAGAGGATTACATCCCGTTTAAGCCCTCTTGCTTACCATATAGGTAATTGCAAAGGGAAGAAAACATGGAAACTTCCTTCTGTACTCGGCATCAATCAGCAACCAAACTAAAGGCAGGTTGTAAAAGTGGATAGAGTGCAAAACAATACGCAGCCGGGTGAAATACGCTTACATCATGCAAATCTGATTCTCCTGGCAGACTCTGACAAAACAGAAATGTGTCTCGTCCATCTCCTACTCCTCCTACACTTTGGATAAAACCAGCGTAAGCATGTGAGGTTGCATTTGTTTGTGTGTGGGCATGTGCATGTATGAGTTCATTAGCTCACACTGTGCATCTACACACACACACACACACACACGGGATTAGCAGTATCTCTGATGATAAGCCACACTGCACAGCTAACCCTGTTAGACAGACGTCTGTCTCCCATAATGCATCACATTTCGTCTCCAGGAAATGAGCTGATAGAGGCTGTGGGGAAGAGAGGCAATTGGGACGAAAGGAGGTGAAGAGGAGGAGGAGGAGGAGGAGGAGGGGAAGGTAATAGAGGGAAGGAACGGAAGGAATAAGGGAGGGAGGAAGAAACCACTGTTGTGAAGTGAGCTGCGATTGGTCAATTTCTTTGCCACTGTGACAGCAGCCTGCACAGGGGAAAGGTAGGACGGAGCGAGGGAACAGAGAATGGAGGGGGGGGGGAGAAAAGTAAATGGCAGGGAGAGGGAGCACAAATATAGTGGGAGACAGGATCTAAAGACAAAATGCAGAGGAAGAAAAAAAAATACAGAGGGAGGGGGGAATCAGAGCGAAAAGAGGCGGAGGCAGGCATGAAAGCATGTCAAAGAAAGACGGGAGGGACGAGGAACAGGTGAGAGGAGGAGGAGGAGGAGGAACTAGAGGAGAAGATGTAACGTTCACACCACACGTCAGGTGTGGATTGTGGACGCATGTGTGGCAGATGGAGTGGGCTGAAAGCCTCCAGTACCACCTTCTTAACCTTCACAGCCAAAGCAGCCTTTTCATTGCATTGATTACATGGTTATCCTCTGACCAGAGCGCTGCCTCTCCTGCATAGCAAATCAGGCCAATGGCAGGAGAGAGATGTCTGCCCGTTATTTAATCACCACGCATCATCTGGGGCTCCTTCTTATGGGATCCGAGCAGTCCATGTAAATGTCTGATTGCATTTCTGAGTATGTGTGCGTGTGCATGTCTGTTTGTCTTTTGTCCTGAACAGAGGACGTTCTTCGCTGCACTCTTCTCCTCGTTCACGAAATCAATGTTTTCAAAGACCAGGTGAAACACATGTGTATTCCCCTGCAAGACAACAATGGGGAATACTCATAAGACTTCTTCTAAAAGCAAGAGACACTCTGAAGATGTGTTGATCCTCTTTTTTCAATCCCTCCTGCTTTGAGTTTCTTTCAAATTTCTGTTTTAATCCCTCCCTGGAGTCCCTCCCATCTGACTGTCTGTCTGACTGTCTCGTTGCCTTTGTCTGATTGCCTACCTGCATTTCGCCTCGCCTCTCTCCTCCCTTTGTGCCCGTTTACCTGCTGCCCCTCGGCTGCTCATCATTAGACAACCCCACACACCACCCCCACTTGCTGCCGTCTGATGAAACCTACCACGAGGGAGGCACAGAAAGCAGAGAGGGAGGCACAAAGTCGAACGCTTCAGAACTTAGAGCGTCAAAGCAACGTGTTCAAGTGAAACTCCATCTTTGCTCCGCCGCCGATCAAGCCCGCCCACCTATTGATGGAGTTCTCAAAGGGGGAGTTGCTCTAATTGCGGAGTGAATGAGGCGGCCCGAGAGAATGGTTGATTAGGAGGCTGCTGAATGCCCCAGGGAAATGGGTCACCTCCAGCCTGGCGCACGCCGCCCGCTTTTCCAGTGCAGGGAGAAAGTCAATTACACGCCACAGGCAGTGGGGCCTGGTGGCACAGAGGCAGCGGGGCTGCGCTGGGTACAATACAGCAGCAGGGGGCGGCGGCAATGAGGAACGTCAAGAGGGAAATGGGAGGTGGTAATGGCAGAGGGGAGGGTGGTGAGTTTGGCATGAAGATGAGCACCTGAATTACTTCAATAAGTGATTTGGAAAACTTGAAAAAAAATGCTGAAATTAAAAGGTACATTAGGCAGGATTTTTAAGCATCATTAATACCTTATTCTAATATAACCTTTAAAGCCCACATAGACCGGAAGCTCCAATTAACGCTGCGTTTGTGTGTGTATCTGCGTCATTACCTCGTTTACGAAACCCTAAAGTTTCAGAACAAACAGTTCAGCCACTGCAGAGAAAATAGTGTTGTATTGTTTTCCTGGGCTCTGCCAAGCGGATCGGCACTTCCTTAATTTGATGTCGTCATCAGAAATCCTCACCACTCCTCTCACCACCGTAGCGCCTCCTGGTGCCGGGCACATCCGGTTGCGTACATTCAACCGCAGAAGAAGAAGAAGAACTATTCTCGTTGTAGCTGCTGAGATGCAGAGCATCCACCGTGCCAGAGGGGGAGCTGTGTATCTGAGAGCTGGCCTATCTATTACGTCACTTCCAGGTACCTGGCCAATCACAGGACAGTGGGAAAGCTCTCGTTGGCTGGCCAATCACAACACAGTCCACATTCTAGGGGTGTGGTTTTGGTCTGAAACAGCGCGGCTGACGAGAGCGTCAGTGAAGAGATATTTTGATCGGCTCGTTTGCAGCGATTAGGAGGTTTCTAACCATGAAAACAAGTTCATTTATGTAAGTAGACCTCCATAACTAACATATATGTGTGATACAAGCATTCTATGTCACCTTTAAGCATTATGTAAATTGAGATGAGACATCGCCTTGGTCAAAAATGTTGAACTTTTACAACGGCTAGGCCAAAAAAACAGTTTTAAATCACTCAATATTGATAATTATTGTTGTAAAATGTTGTAATTGTGGTTTAAAAAATACTTCATATACAGACAATAACAAAACCGGAGAAACATTTTACACATCTGAGGCAAAATATTTCAATTTGGCAACTTTGGCTCTACAATATGGTTTGATAACACGTAAAAAAATATTTCTTTTCTGTTCTGTTCAGTCCTTTTTCATCCTCAGGATATTACAACTGTAGCAGGCAGGATTGATAGAAAAATAATTGATTGTCTGATCTCCAGGTCATCAAATACTTACATTTTGGGAACAAGGCTTTCTGGCCTTCATATGCTAAAATCTCTCTATCTTCTGAGAAGCTGTGCCGACATTGACACATTTTTATTACATTTCGTTTCTTTGCAGTGTAGGCAGCTGTTGCCAAGACATGAATGTTAACATTTCCACCGAAGGACCGCGTATGCTTAGAAGCAGCGACATGAAACCGCCAATAGGAGCGTCCTCGCTCTCTGGTCTACCTTGTGACTGATCACAAGAGAGATTTCCACAAGGCTGGAATCAGAGGAGCAGAAGTCTGGTGCTCGCTTAGATCACTTGATTTTTATTATGATGAAATGTTAATATTGAATTATTAATCAAAAAGGATAAATTACACTGCCCACCCCAACTTTAAATGACAAAATTGACAGTTTGGGAAATTTGATTCATCCGTTTAAAGCATAGTGCTCGTAGTTACGATGACGATAGTTATACTGTTCATCTTGGGGCCGCTAAAAGGCAAAAGGCACGTTAATTGCTTCATATTGGCTGTATGTTATGTGTAATATGTCTATAGATTGAATGATATAGTAGAAAGGGCTTTATTTATTTTATTTAGGCATTTTTCCAGCAATAAAAAATAGGAAAACAAGTAAAAACAGGACGTTGTTAAGCTCCTGTTTGTCCGAGTCTCCTTTTCTTCTGCTGACAGTTACAAGTGACTGAAGCCGTGAAGGTGAGCAGCACTGAACTTTCACACAAAACAAAAGGAAAGTTTGACCTGGCTGTCAACCCTGATCTTGACCCGAGTGATTTTAGGGGGTCACTCCCTTCACGCTGACAGTTGACCCACATATTTTCCAGGTCATTAGACGGGTGTGAAAGGAGGATGAACCAGGTCATCACTGCTATGGCATCACCTGGGGTGAAAGCTAAACTCCTGAGGTCTGCTACGGGACAGCGACCCGCCGGTGACCCCGGGACCCAGTGGGAGAGCCACTCGTCAGAAACCACCGACTTTATGGTGAAACCAGAGGAAGCAGCTGAACTCATAAACGAGGAAGGCACGCAACCCGGTTACATCCACACATGCTGCACAACATAAGACGACAAGATGAGGAGTACGGGACTGAATTCTGTCACGCTGGCTGATAAAATATCATCTTGAGGCAACACTGTGTAACCTGAGCTGGACGTGCTGTCACTTTAGCAAACAAACACATCATGATAAAGGAGGACTTCTGATGACTTCTACATCTTCTTGACTCTCAGTTCAGCATTTCTCTTGAATTTGCTGACAGTTTGAGTCGTTGACCGCCACTAAGTTAGTTTAACACTTCGCACAGGATTTCTGCAGGAGATTCAAGTGCACAATGGGGAAAAAAATACACATTATTCTGTGTAGATAGGCACAAATGAGTCTGTTTTGATAATAATAGGAATGCACAATATTGGATTTTTGCCGATATCCGTTATGCCGTTATATTGGGAGTTCTTCTGTAGTGAAATTAACATAATATTTTTCATACATATGTCGCAGTAGATGTGGATATAAAATATCTTTACTGTTAAAAAAATTAATAAATGTAGAAGGGGGTTGCATAGAAGTCAAGGAAGTAGCAGCTTTTTCAGCCTACAATTTTAGTTATTTGTGATATTGGTGTGTTTGCCGATATCCAATAATGAATCCTAAAGCCAATATCTGCAATTACCGATATTGTGCCAATAATACAGTGCATCCCTGGATAATAATGTCTTGAAAGTCATCTCATTCACTACATGGCATGTTTTAACAAACTGCAGTGAACAACTTTTGGTGATTTTTGTTGTTGTCGATGTTATAATTCCACCTCTGTTTGGTCTCTGAACAAGAAATGACACGATTTGTTTGTTCTTCATGTGAAAACCAGCTCTGTCAAACAAGTACGATGAGACCTGAATGGTTTGTGTGTACAATGGCAGCTCAGGGACCGGCTGCTTTTTTCTTTTCGGCACAAGAATTCGCTCTTGAATCTTTTCGTGGGCACTTTGTTACGTTTTCAGTCCAGAGAATCATAATTAGAGCTGAGACAACAGTGCGTTGTCAACTCGTTGACAACGCAATGTTTGCATGTAACCGACATGCGTTTAAATATAAAAGGTACATGTTACACTTTAATCTATGTACATGAGATGAAAGTTTAGAGACAGATAAAACATTCATTTGATTTCTTTCTGTAAATGTAACCCTGTTGCTGCTGCAGCTTTGGCTCCGTTTCCATGATGAAAGAGTTTGACTTCCGTCACCTTCACGATGACTTAAATTCCAACCTCATTTCTGGTAGCGCGTGAGAGAGTGACACAACTGTTAGCACGTTCTGTGTTATGTACAACTGCGGTGCATGTGACATTTCAGCCTCTGGGTTTCCTGTTTAGTTTTTATGGCAGAAGAAAATGAAGTTTGCAAAGGGATTTAATTGTTTCTAACAATAACCTTGAGATGGCTGAGGAGTTTATTGATTAAACAGTCAATATTAACTATTCATTTCAGAAAAGCATTTATTTTCTAAAAATTTTTTAAAAAAATTTACAGAAGGATTAGGATTTTTCATTGCTGATCTATGCAGGATATATCCGTGACCAAGAGAGATGGAAGTCACACTAGTGTGACGTTATTTTCTACGTTTCCCTCTTACAGAAGTGTGTGTTTTTCTGGTTTCGCTTCAGTGTACACAGTGAAAATGTTTGCATTAGGACGAGCGGTGGTTCAGTAACAACGGTAACTGAACTTACAGACTCTCGGGGAACAGAAGTGTAATGTGTGAAGCGCAGTTAAAAACTGAAAGCAAAAAAAAAAAAAAAAAAAAAGGTTTGGGAAGAGAAAGAAAGAAAGAAAAAAAAAGTGCAGAGACGACAGACCTCCCACGACAGAGTGAGTCACAGCAGCAGGGGAAAAAAACAATGCAATAAACAAGAACGTGTCGGAAAGAGATACCGGGGGCATGTGACGATTTTACTGGGGGGAAAAACGCTTTCAAACGCTGGGGTATTTAATCTACACAGAAGTAGTTTAACTGCTGTCTAATCATCAACTAAAACATTCTGAGGTTCCTCAGCAAGCATTCTGTCAATTTTACACCTCTATTCAGAGTTAGTTTTAGACAAGAGCGCTTCAAGCTTGAAACAAAAAGTTGTGCATATTCATTCCAATGAAATGAACATCACTGACTCTATTTAAAACACTGCGATGTGGCACTGGTGTTTCTCTGAACTTGTGCATGCCACAGAGCGGAGGGAGGGGAGAGGGAAGGTGACAGAGTTAGCAGGGTGGGTGTGCTCAGTTCGGGTGATGCAAATAGTCCCACTGTTACCTCCCCCGCTGCCCGCACACACTCCCGCCTGCCTGACAGCCGCTCTTTCATAATCTCTGTTGACAAAACAGAGGCACACGGCCCTGCTCTGGCCTTGTAAACTCACACCGGTGTCATGACAAGAGGAGCAGCTGCTTCGCTCGAGCCACGGACAGTCCTCACGGCCCTCGCGGTTTATGAACCGATTGGCCTGGATTTAATTTAACTGCAGTTAAATCTCCATGTCAGGTTTACAAGTTACAACATCGATTCTCAATTAAACAACATAAATAATAAAACAAGAGACAAGAGTTTCAGTTATTTCAACTCTGGATCACAGGGCTTCTGCAACATCCACTAACTGACGATTATTCATAATTATTCATGCACTTTCATGTCATGGACAAACATTTATGGCCAACGTTCACATTTGCCATGCCTAACAAAACGTCACGGGTCGAGTATGGAGGTTGTTTCCGTTGTTGAAACTCCAAAATCAAGTACCTGTTTCAAGTTGAGATGGTTGACATATGATAATAACCATGAGCATCACTATGATTGAACTATGATTTAGTTGCTTTAAGCAAAACTGACCCAAAATCCAAAAGTAAAATCAGATTTACACCGTTGGGGTCCCTGAACACCAGAATTATCTCCTTCCACTTTGAAACTCTGTGTGCAGCTACTGTACCTCCTCCTCTTCCTCCTCCCAGCTTTGCCTCCTGTTGATGGACTCCCCCCACCTACCTACATACAACCTCGCTACATACACTCTTGCTCTCTCCAGCTCTCTGTGCAAGAGCTGCACGGCCACAGATGCATGCGTGTGAAAATGCATGTGATTGAAAGAGAGTGTGGTTAAGTCTGGGCATATTTGTGCGTGTGTATGTGTGTATGTGTGTTGTCACCTGCAGACACGGGTAAAAGATTAATGCTCTCTTACAGCCTCTGTGGCAGGTGGAGCACAAAGAATAATTTGACTTCTCTTCCTGTCTCCTTGCCATTTTCCCACTCTTCATTTTCTCATCTATCTCAAAATCTTTCACTCAAGCCTCCTTGTATCCTTCTCAGGGCTGCCACTGACACTCTTTAAAAAAAAGGACTCCATCTTTTAAAAAACCAAACACAAAACATTTTGCTTTGCAAAACACACTCACTGTTCTGTGCGCTCAGGTCAGGAGGATGTTGCAAGAATGTGGCAACATCCAGAAACTGTCTGTGGCAAAAAACCACTCAACCTAACCCAGCAGGCCGTTACCATGCCAACTATATGGGATGTTAGCCCACCTTGAAATGGTGCCGAGATGATGGATGATCAGATTCCCCCTTCCCCTTCAATCTGGGAGTTTGGTCCTATGTGGGTTGGTCAAGTGAGTCTAGAGGGAAAACAGAACGAAATATTTTTAAAAAAAAGGTTTATCTATCATGCTCCACAGTGCACATTTATTATGTTGATATGAATCAATAACACACAGCATTATTAATCAGTGGCCTGAGACTCGAGCACAGGAAGCTGCATTAACAGCTTAATGAGCAGAAGCAAGTGTGAGGGAGCCTTGGCTCGCCTCGAGCCTTTGTCTTCATTACAGTAGCACTCATACAGGGCAAACTTATCAGGGCTGCTACGCATTTGCATTAACACACACAGATCGCTCCTACAGGCAGGCCAACCACTCACACTCACACACACATAGGAAATATGTAAAAAGGGATGTTGAGACACATGTTTTACAGGAAACCAAACAGTCGAAACCTGAAAGTGACGACGCCACGCTACCAGTAATGCAGCCCTCCATGGAACTATAAAGGCTAAAAAAAAAAAGAAAAAAGGTACTTCCATGTCTGCTTCACTAAATGTGCACTTCAGACCCATATAACTAGATTTAAAAGTCAAATGAATGTAACTGCAAAATATCTGCCAAGCAAGATTAAGAAAACAGACGATGAGGTTGATTCACTGCTGTAATCCCAAAGGCACATAATAGGCTCATTTGTGTCCATTTAGATCCTGATAGGAAATTGTGCGTGCGTGTACTCATTTCTATTACCTCTTTAGGACCTTTTCAGGGAAAAAACACGGACTGTTTCCAGCACCAGTAGTCCTCACGAGGACTTAAGCCCAGTCCTACTGAGAAGAACCTCATTTCTGAGATTAAGTTGTGATGAGGCTGTAGAAATTAATGGAGGTCAATGCTGTGTTCTGACGAGAATAGCTGCGTGAACCTCTGTGTAAATGTGTACACGAGTGTGTGTGTGTGTGTGTGTGTGTTTTGGACAGGCTCAGGCGTTGTAGTAGTTCAAGTGTTCTGTCTGAACAATCCTACGAGAGTATCCTGTATGGAGTAAAGAGTGTGTAACCATGGAAAACGCTGGGCGTTTCCATGACACCCTGTCATCAGTGAAGCACACTGCCAGGATGTCTCATGTTCAGCTGTCACTGCGCTCCAGTGTGTGTGTTCACTTGTCTTTGTTACCTCTTTAGCACCATAAGCACTGACCTTGTCAGAACCAGTAGTCCTCATAGAGACCAAAACCTGGTCCTGATGATGCAGAACCTATGTTTTCAGAAACTGATTAAGTTAAGGACCAAGATTTGAATTGTGGTTAGGTTAAGGTTGGGGATAGGCATGACCTGGTCATGTTTAGGCTAATGCCTTATTGTTTAGGCTGTCCAAATGAATGGAAGACAATGCAGAGTCCTAATAGCGGCACAAACCTGTGTGTGTGTGTGTGTGTGTGTGTGTGTGTGTGTGTGTGTGAGTGAGTGTGAGAGAGAGACAGAGAGGGTTTTTTCTTACATTTTTATAGAAATATGAGAAAGCATTGTTTCTGAAACGCTTCTCACTTCAGTTTGAGTGCGTGTCCTATTTTATGCCAAGTATATTCTGTATATTTATGTGTGTGTGTGTGTGTGTGTGTGTGTGTGGTAGTGCCTAAGCACCATTCATCGTCAGCAACCTGACAGCTGGCTGCACCCATGATTGGGAGCAGATGGGGGCTGTGGTGTGTGTGTGTGTGTGTGTGTATGAGGATGATGAGGAGGAGGAGGAGGAGGGGTGCGTGCTCTAGTTTAGGTGATGTATGGACTCTCACACACCAACAAAGACCCTCCTTCAACCAATGTGTTTCCTATTAATTGAAAAGGGGAGAAAAATAGAGCCAGGGAGCAAGTGCTTAAGCAGGAAGAATTTATGGCTCAGCAGTGACAAAAAAAAAAGAAGCAGCAAATGACTCCATCTTTTATGCAAAAGTTGGGGGGGGGATAAAAAGTAGCTCTCTGGGGCGTCTACAGGCAGGGACAAGAGACCCTTCAGTGCAATCACTACTGCTCTTTTCTTGCTCACTTTGACACAGCCATGAAAACCAGAGTGAGTGTAATGTAGTTAGCAGCACGTGGCGCTGCTGCTCATACTGGCGTAAAGCCTGAAATATAAAAGCTGTGCGAGTGAGCTTAAGATGCAGAGGTTGAGTCAATAGAGAAGCTTTAAGCTTGGAAGTTGCCAGAGCCTTTTTCACCGTCCGCTCTCCATCAACGTGTCCGTTTATCTCCTCGCGCTGTTTTGATAGCTTGTCACCGGAGATCTGAACAAGTCGTCATCCTTTCACTGTATGAATGTTTGTGTCCATCAGTGCGCTCGAGCAACACAATGAATATCCTCCGCAACAGCGTCGCCCTCTTTGTTTAAGCAACACCGTTTAAAGAGGCAATAAAGAGAGCACTGTTTGCCATGGACGCCCGTACAGGAGCAATTAACTTCACAGATGTATCATGATTTAAATGAAACACATCCCGCCTCAATGACGCTGTCTCAATAAGAGATGGTTAGAGCTGCCTGTTTTAATTCACTTTGCTGTGATGTTTGCGATCAATCAATCAAAATCAACTCAATCGAATTCTGTTTGTATTGACCATGTTTATAAATCACACTTCAATCAGTGGGTTTCAACAAAGTGTGACATCCACATTCAGGATGTTTACTGGCAGAAATTGAAGCTATGTTTGAGTGAGTGTATAATCCAGGTGAGTTGACATCACCTTCAAGCACTTTCCAAGGATTTCCACGACAATTTCCCTAAAATTTAAGGACACAATGTGCTGGCATGGGGCAACTTGTAAGCAACTTGTCACTTTGCACACTTTGCATCTGGCCCAGTGGGATCTTGGGTAAGTCAGTATTTGTAATATGCATGGAATCTCACGTCAACAGCAGAGAGAGACAGTGGACAGTGTTCACAACACCACTAGTAATCATGACTCGACGTTTGTTCTGTGCAGGCCTCGTCTACGTACATCCAGCAAAGCAGGGCACATGAAACAGTAGGTGGCGTCGTAACAAACAAGGAAGACATTTACATTAATATCAATATTAACTTCAAAATTGAAGCATTTTCAATGTATATTTGGGCGATTGGGCACTGACACTTTTATTCAAATTCCCAAACTTTCAAGGATTTCAAGGAACCTTGATAATTGCTTGATGTTCATAGCTTTTATATGCAGTAAGTAACACCTTTTTGTTTGTTGAAAGGTATTATAGCAACATTTTTTTTGTCTTAAACTTGTCATTATGATGTCAAAACTGACTGCTGTATCCAGAAGACTTGAGAATATATCGCTTACCTGGTGTCTGTCTTGAGGAAAAGTACCTATTGGTTTATCTTTTTACGACACACATAAGTCACAGGTGTGCTGCATCCATTTCCCACATAATACTAACATCCCCACGTCTGAGATCTCAGCTGACAACTAAATGTTTAGTAAGCATTTTAAAATGTGCATTATCTTGTCTTGAAAGTCAATGGGCCTTTGTTAGAGCTGCCGATAAGTGTTCAACTAATGTTCACTTCCAAATACACATTAATTATACACAGAGGTAAAATAATATACCCCACAGATCAGACATAAAAACATGGGGACGTATTGGAGGGGAACATATTAAAAACAATACAAACTGCTTTTTTTGAGCATTTAAAACAGTATAAAGTGCTTATGAGATTATGTCAAACAATGCGTTTGAATTATAATTATTAGTGCACTCGGCCCAAAAATCTCACACTGTGGAAAGGAAAGGTGCCAAAAAATGTGATAATTGAGAAACTGTATTACATTAAAAAGGTAGTTACGGAAATATTTGTATCACAAATCCACACACTTTGACTTCAGATCAATCCATACTGTTGTGCTTGATCAACAGGTCATTTAGCAGGTCATTCATTTTGTTAAAGTTTCATCTATAATAATTAGAATTAGAGCTAGAATTAGAAGACAAATTACAGTTACAGGAGAAACTGGTGCATGGCAGTTTTCTGCAGGTGATCTTCTTCACCTGAGACATGACAAGTACATTCTTTAATTAACTGCTTCCAATGATTCTGTACACCATAAATAACTGCTTTGTCCGTCACTTGTTTGTGCGTTTGTGTCGCATATAAAACGACATCATGGTAGTTTAGTGCAGCTGTGCTATGACGACCCCGCCCACATTGAAAGAGTTGGGCTAGAACTGTAAAGTGCAAAAGCGCCATAAATGCAGAATGCCTAACTCTTATCTTAACCCTGACCTAAGGAGGATCAGCCAAAATGTCCCCACAAAAATAGGTTTGAACCAGACAGAAGACTCAGAAAATGTGAATATTGCTGTGTGAGTGTGACGGAGTGACAACAAATTTCTCTGGGTAACAAAGTCCATATGAATGTGCACACTCATCAATCAGTGTGTGATGTGCATGTGCGTCAATGGTTTGCGGCTATAAACACTGAAATACCCTCCACTTCAAAATGCATGAATGTATCTTTGAAATAAAAAAGTCACAGACTCCTGCAGCAACAAAAACTGGACCATATCTGGACACTATTACAGACCGTCAGTGGAAAATGAAATACAAATGACTCCAGATACAATTTGGGGTACAGGTTAATGAGATTTCAAGCCTACATGTTTTTTTTTCATAATATGAGGGAAACTCTCTTCATCACAGAACAATTATTTTCATTTTTCACTGATTGTGAGGTTAACAGCTGCAACACAGTGTTCACAGTAAGTAATCTAACAGGAAGGTCACTGTGACACTGTACTGGCCGTTTGCAGCAACATTAGGCTTGGTGACTATTCGACCAAATGCCAAGAGTGCCTCACTAAAATAAATAAAACAAATGGCCAACACTGATAAAGTTCTAGCCTGTTGCATGTGATTGTTGTTTACCAGCAGGAGACGCAGCGTTATTAAAAGGGACTTCAAGAACTTGTTTTGTTTTTTTTAATGCCTTGGGTTTGGGCTTAATAGCACTATATCCAACGTGAATGAGGCGAGAGGAGAAAGGGAGAAAGGAGCGGTGGAGATAGGAGAGAGAGCAGGGGCAGATTGTGTAAGAGTTGTGTTAAGTACTCTTAGACTAGTTTTAGTAAAGACAATAGTAATATTTTCATCGTATAATGGTGTTATTCATGCTAGCAGCAGCTTTGACAGCAGCACCTATTGTGATTATAATTATGCTGAACATGGTTAAATGGATCCGACACCCGTCTTCCTTTATTCCTTTCATTTCTCGTGAGTTTTCTTAACAATTGAAGCAGTGGATTCAAAACCATTAAACCGATCAGCTCCAGTGACAATGAGGATACGAATGAAATTTTCTTACATGATTCTGGCTCCAAAGATTCATGTACTACAATCATATAGTCCGTGCGTTTACATGCATGATAAATGTCAGATTTTTGTCGGACTAAGACAATAATTTGGTTTTCTTAATGTCACGTTAATTCTTTAGTCCGACTAAAAACAAGCTAGTCTTAGTCGGACTAACATACCTGGAAACTCCTGCACGTATATGCTAAGTCAGGCTGGAATCGAACTTCCTTCCCACTATTTGACACGGAGGCTCTTGCTCTTGTGGTTGCTGTGTTGTTTCTTTGAACAACACAGCAACCACAAGAGTCATGCTTGATCTAATGTACAGCAGGTACGAAACATACAGAACCACAGCACGAGTCATCTCGCTATTTGTGGTTTGTTTTTCTGTGACGTTAAGGTCAACAGGAAACTGATTAAATACGCACTAGCTTACAGAGAGATAAACTCCCACCGATGGAGGTGGAATAAGATGTACACGGCCAATACATCGATTTTCTTCACCACATATATTCAAACTCGGCAAGTTGTCTGATTACCTGTCTTAGTCGGACTATGGCCTTAGCTCGACTAAATGTGCATGTAAACGAGAGTCAATGTCAATAATTGAATAATCTATATGATATAACTTATATAACTTTCTTCAGTCGCATGTCGATATATGAAATATTATAAAACCACAGTTTGCTGGTTTCTTCAACTTTCACTCACGAGCAAAGATAATCTGACAGGACAATTATCCATTCGAAAATGTTAATAGCAATAGCCCTCTTGGCCATATTGTCAGCCCTAGTTCAAGTGCGTTCCCACACAACTAAGCCTTCTCAAATGACATCTTGCAGAACACAGTTTAAGATCAATTTAACACATTGAACATCGAGTAACTTGTGAAATGAACTAAATTACACACCGCTAATCTGCCGCTGGTGAACATGTGATTTGAACTAGCTAAAGAAATGGCAGGACCAGTCAAAACTGAGAAGTAAAGATACACTGAGATTAGCTCACTGCAGATGCATCATTTATGCACAAGTGTATTCATCAACCAATAACAAAAAACTGCAGTACGATATGCCAAGTTACGTTTTTGGGGGTTATACAAAAATATCACATAATTAGACCACAGGAGAAAACAGATGCTTGTGTTATGATTCTAAAAACTCTCTTTAATAATTCTTGCGGGATCCATAAGTTTAAAAAAGTTACAAATGATATATAGCAATCCCAAAATATCTGTAGGAAACTTAAAAATTGTATGAAACACATTCGATACGACATTTATTATCAGTGTCTGAGCTTGATAAAATGTTCAGGTATCTGGCCAAACAGAAACCATATCCAAACAGGAACCGTACGCAAGTAGGCGCCAGATCAAAACAGGAACTAGATCCAAACAGTTACCGGATCCAAAACAGGACGGGCCATTAAAACAAAGTTTGGAGTTTTATTTGTATATACTAACAACTAAAGCCTAAAATGCCACAGGTGAGAATAGACACACCCTTTGAAAAAACAAGATCTGTGAAGCATCAGCAGGCAAATGCAGTTCATGCAGATCCACTAGTTTGTCTGATGTAGGCTTCGTTCTTTTTTCCCCCTCTTCACCCTCCATCTCTTCTCTCTTTCTCTAACAGGATTCTTCTCTCTCTCTCTCTCTGCATCTGTCTTGTGTAAAGACTGTGAATAAGGGAAATTGTGTGCGCTCTCGCCAGCATACACAACAGCACAGTGAAGAGCACATAAAAGTACATTGTGTGTGAGAGTGTGTGTGTACTTTGGGTGACTCTGCTTTCGTTTTGCTTCACCCCGGTCCCCCCCCCCTCCAACAAACCCAGCACTCACACTGGAGCAAAATAAGAGTCCAGCCACATCTTGGCACCTCGCCTCCCCTTAAACAAATCAGACCATAGAGGCTAATAAAAAACTCTGAGTCTAAAGCTTGCCTCGACAGACGAGGGGGTACCAAAGAGGGGAGGCATACTCAGTTACCCCACACCGTTCAAAGAGAACTTGTGCAAGACAGAGCCTTGTTTTTTAAGCACGGACAAAAAAGTGCTAGTCTCTCCAGTGTCACCAACATCCACGACCGCTCGTCTTTGCTGTTAAATGGTGCTTGGATGTTTTCAACTAGTCACCAAAAAAAACAAATACAGTTGCTCCTTAGTTCAGTGACAAAGTGAGAGGGAGCTTTCCACCTTTCGACCAATTACCGCTATCATAGCAGACAGGCGGCTGCTTCAAACTTCACACATCAGAGACGAATGAGAGGAGATGGAGGATGAGGGGCAGCAGAGTGAAAGTGTCTGGCTCAGGGAAAAAGGGGTCAGGCAGGTCGAAAAACTACAATGCTCCCAAGCATCCAGGGCGTGTCGGCTGTAGGCCGCCATCAAACATGCATTTACATATTCAAAAAAGGAAACAGGCATTTTGCATGAGTCATCCTCTCCACGAAGGTAGAGGCAACCAGACTCGCAGCACCAGGCTACAGCCCACGGCAGAACGGACGAAATCTCTTACAAGGAAGTGACCATAAAAAGACAATGAGAGAAACATTAGTGTATCAGGTTTGAGTAATAACAGCTTGAGGTCATTTTAAAAATGACTTCACGGTGCAACATTTGCTTTGAGTACAGACAGACAAAGCATGCTATAAAACAGCCTATGATCTTCTTATGGAATACAAATACTATAAGACCACATGTGAAGATTTCACACACAGGTTTGCATATTGTCTTACATATATTTTGGACAGCCTAAACAAAGCCCTCTCCCTAACCTTAACCATAACCAGATAATGGTTAATGCCTCATGAGGACCAGGCTTTGGTCTCCATCGACAACAAACTAAACTGTGCTCTTGAATGCACAAACACAACAACATCATAGATGGCAAAGCAAAAAACAAATCTGCAGACTTGGCCCTTGACTATCAAAAGCCAGGTTTCCATCATGGTACAGTTTCGGTTTGGAATGGTAAAGCCCTGGGGTCAGACTGGATTGCGTGTCTCTGTATCTTTACTTGGTAGGCAGGGTGTGCGCCTTGCTCAACAGCCATGTCAGCGAGATACACAGTGGCCACAATGAACAATGACATCAAATGCAACACAGACAACACAACGGAGCAGCTTGGGTTTTTTTTGTGCTCAGTTTGTGGCCGTTTGTCTCAACAAGACGTCAAGCTTTGTATGAGAATTGACCGCGGGCATAAGGGAGTGACGCTTTTCTGACGCTAAATCTCGCCAAGGCTGTCGTGGGTCGAGCTCCACCCGTACCGTACTATACCATTACTCTAGTACCCCAAGGAACAGGTGCCACAAAAATGGAACAGTTCAGGCCGGTTATTTTAGCACCGTTCCTAAAGGAAACGCAAAAAAATACGTACCAATAGTCAAGTCACGTGTGAGCGCGATTGTCTCGGAAGTTACAAATGTGTAAAAAACAAAAAAAAATCTTTACTGTTGAAATGATTCTGTTGCTTATCGTATCCCGTACGGAATTTCTTCATTTCTTCATTCATTAAGTCAGACTTTCCCCATCATTCCTCACCTGTCAGTACATGATGTACTGTAAGTAAATGGGCTGCTTATTTTTCTTTGTCAAAACTTCATGACCCCACAGTGAAAGTGCAACCTGTGCCTCTGTGTCAACCAAGTCACTCTCAACGCACCAATGATGACATTGTCTGTCAGGTACGGACAGTCATACAACAGATGTGAAAGTTACCTTCTGGAACATGAAGTGAGCTGCTGGGTATCAGGGTTAACGAGGGATGACACTGGGGTCATTAAAAAGCTCCGCTACTAAAAACCCTCAAACGTTGACCAGAATGCAATAGTATGTTGTCAACAACAGCTCCTGCTATTTTCTTTGAACTCGGCCAAGTGCTAAGCTAAGTGTGTAAAGGGGACAAAAGAACTAAGAGGGTGAACAGCATGAAGGAATGGACACGTGTGTTAAGAGATGGTAACAACACTGCAGAGCCAACAGCCGTCCTCCATAAGATAAGGACAGTAAACCACACGTGCCCTCACTTCTCACCTTGAACTGTGCAAGCAATCACAAAACAACATATGTGAACATGTACCGTTCATGTGTATCAACCCAAAAACTGACTGCATTGTCATCGTAGGGATGTGCCTTTGAAAATCCAACAGATAAAATATTCTTAGCTCGAGTCCATGAGAGCTTGTGAAAGTAATGCAGGGTCACGGTCAGGGCGTGAAGTTAACTTTTCAGGCCACCAGCCAGTGCAGCAGGTAGATTTAAAAAATGTTTTGTGGCTTAAATAAAGGTGAACGACACAGAAAATGCATAAGCATGGTTCTAAAGTCCTGACTTTACAGCTTAATGTGTGTAAGTGGCTTTTTGAGGACTTGTTGCCCCTAATTTGTGTCCCAGTTACAAACGGATTTGACTTTGCTGTTTCTGATCCATACATAAGACGGCGGGACATTTCTTCTGTAGTAACGTCACAAACAAGCCAGTCACAAACTTTGACATCCGTGGCAATTGACCACTTTGCGTTTAAATGCCTTCTTTTACTTTTCTTTGAATCTTCCTCGTCCTCCGTTTGATGGTCCGTTGTTACAACCGGCCAGTGTAGTGGCTAGATTGATAGTTTCACCCACCAATCGTTAAAATTTACTCGCATTTGGCGTGTGGTCAGGTGTTAATTTCATGCCCTTGTCACAGTATATTGAGGTAACAAGATGCGTTCAAAGACCCTGGTAAATTTCATTACTTCTGCAGGATCTACAGCGTGTTGAGCTTAGAGGAACATTCAAGAAACCTCTTAAATTGTGTTACTTCTGCAGGCACAAATGCAGCCCACTAAATAAATAGCCATAGGCTTTAGAGGTGGCTACTTTTCCACTGTTCCAGCCTAATTAGTGGAACAGGTCAATCAATAAACACACCCCCCGACACACATCCCCATCTCTAGCCACGCCTCTGACTGTTATTCTGTCACCAGTGCAAGTCACAGCTTTTCCTTCTTTTCACAGCAGAAACAATATGCAATTCAAATTTCAGCACCGCCAACTTCATCATCTAAAATTGTCACACTGATGAATAAGAGCCAAGCTCCTCGAAAACAGTTTCAACGAAACCCAAATACGTTCAGCTTCGGGAAGGTATTTCATTGCTCAACTGCTGGATTAGACTGCAGGAGGTGTTACTTCATTGCCTGGCAAACAAGAGAGTATTTGCTCTGTAATTTAGCATGTAAACACAAAATACATCAAACCGGGAGGTAACATGAGGACAAGTTTCGCTCCTCCTCCTCACTCGAAAATCTAAAAATAAGAGGAAGATTCATTTAAACTCCCCCTCCACTGACAACTGTGGTTACTTCACTTGGATGTTTGGATGACACTGTGTGCAGAGTTGGTCTTCATGCTTATTAGCTGAACTTGAAAAATCCATGCTTGCCTTGTGTACATGAGATTTTAAATATTCATGTGGGAGATACAAATTTGTAAAGATGTAGTGGAGTTGTGATGAGCCCTGAGCAGCTTCTCGTGTCCAGCTCTGATCAACAGTGATGTAAATATGTGACCTGGGGTGACGGTGACCACCATCATTTCATTTCACTAAATCATTTCTATACCAGTCTATAGGCTACACACTGAATGGTTGAGCTAACTATTGAAGCTGGTAGCAGCCATTGAAAGTGTGCTGTACTGTTTTTATCTTATTCAAATAATCAGGAGAGCGTCTTACTCATGCAACCCAACTTTTACCCACATTTTCCACAAACACGGAGGCTGTGACGCTGACAGCAGCAGCTAACCATAAACAAGACACAATTATTATAATATTATAATGCATTGCTAGTTTGCAGAACCACCTTGGAATGGATTACAAGTTGTTTTGTAGAGTGTTAGGTGCAATTCTCCTTTTCCTGCTTTGTGGCTGTCGGATCACACCGTGCTTAAAAAAGACAACCCAACACTTAATTCACCGCTACTCGACTGACTGTAATACCCCCATTCCCACTGGTCACAAAAACCTGTTTAATCCTGGGTTTAAACTAGTATTTCACCAGAGGGAATGTGTTTAATCAGCATTCACTCATGGGCCAAATTAAACTCTGGTTTTATCAGCTCCGGCTGATTCTTAACTCAAGGGTTTAACTTTGACAGTTTTATGCGTGTTTTCTCACTTTTGGCTGCACGCGAGCCTCAAGGAAGATGATGCATTCTGAAGTTTTCTCAACAGCTTAACACAAAAGGGATGACGACCATTTTATTTTGAAATTAAGATCAATTTTGGGTGGAAGATTAATGATAATGTACACACCGCACACGCCTATAATCGGGGAAAACATGTGCATGCAATAGCACATCAGTGCAATTTATGTGAAAAATGAAGATGACCAGTGTGTACTCTTACCCAAATTCCACCACTGATCCATGTGTAAGGAAATAACCAATGACACATGTGAGTCAAAGTGTAAATAGTCAAATGTGTTCAGTATCTTAGAACGAATGCAGAATTTGCACACAGAGGCAGTGAAATAATCAAAGTCAATAAATGAAACTTAGTGGAGTTGAAATGGAGTTTTAAAGAAGAGAGAGGGGTTAGTGTGAAAGAACAGCATGTCAGTGTAAAGGTGTTTTTTCTCAAAAGATAATTGCATGCATATAAAAACCCAAACCTCTTCACTGCTGCCGGGAGAAAGTGCACTTCTGCTGATGTAAGTGTGTGACGATGAGTGAGCGTGTGTGTGTGTGTGTGTGCGCGCCAAATAGCTGTGAGACTTTCTTTAGAGGGAATGGGACATAATTGGCTCACAATAACCCATCAGTGTGGTCTTAGTAAGAGAACACCATCTTCTCCTAAACCTCTTTCCTCCACACCTCCTTCCTCACTCTCTTGTTCTCCGTGGTGACAGTGAGGGAGCAGATTCGACACATGAACACCACCCCTCCCTCACTGTCCTCCCCCTCCTCCCTCTGTTTATTTACTCAGTCCAAAAACTGCACCGCACAGGGGAAAAAAAAAATAAAAAAAATGACGGGGGATGGGAGGTGTGGAGGAAGAGGAGTGAAGAAGAGAGGAGGGAGCGAAGGAGGGAGGCAGATACACAAACATACACACTGCAGATTCAGCTGCACACACGTGGATGGGACATGAAGGCACTGCGCATGCGCACACACGCACACGCACACGCACACACACACACACACACACACAGAGTCCTGGTGGAGCATCTAAATCACATTAGCTGCCTGCCTGCCCTCCATCACTCCCACAGACAAAAGCACATGCCGGAGAGGCAGGGAAACTGCATGGCAACATGCATAACCACCCACAAACAAACACACACTCGGTCACAGGGCAGCCAACACACCTTACAAACATACGACAGGCAAAAGGAAAAAACCCAGCGGTCCCTTCCTCGCAAATCAACTGGCATTCCCTCGCACACACATCATTGTCAGGGCACATCAGCTCTACGTTCAGGGACGCACTCGTTCACTGCTGCTGCTGCTGGGTTTGCTCAGCAAAGTTACATTAGCATCAAAAATGATCAACAATTATATGATAATCCAATGGAGGAAAAAAAAACATGGTCGCTTTAAATATTTAGATGGGAAGCAGGGGCAGAGAAGAGAGGTATCAATCTTGTTTCTCATTAGAGGGGGGATGGGGCCCTTATCTACCTGTGCGTGTGTGTGTGTAGACACAAGTTGTTGTGGGGGACCCCTTATCTTGAAGATGGTGCGGGGTGCATGTCCGTGGGGTGCTCCTTACCCAATGAGATGCATGGTGAGCCTCTGTGTGCATGCGTGTTAGCGTGTGTGTGTGTGTGTTTTATCTAATGGGCTGTCTCACGGGAAAAGTAATTGGCTGGCACAATGTAGGGGAGGGAGAAGACGGAGAGGAGAGAATGGAGGACAAGAACGAGATGAAAAGAGAACAGGAGTTAAGTTTTAAGGGGGAGTCGGACAAACTTGATGTATGTTCTATACACTAGAAGACCATATGGTACACCCATTGTGTAGCAGACGCAAGCAGGGCACCGCCGCGCAGGCAGCCCTCATCCACTCGTCTATCAAGCTAGTCTCTCGGCTCCCTCCCTCCCTCTCTCCCCGTCTCTCTCTCTCTCCGCCTCTGTCTAGTTAACTCAATAACATCCCCAGCCTCCTCCTCACTTAACTGGCTACACATAAAAAAAGAAAAAAATTCTCCTCCTGCTTTCTCTCGTCCTAGACAACTGGTTCTGGCTTTCGTCTCCTCCACACCTTAATGCCATAACAACCTGTTTTCTCATTGTGGAGCCTAATCCGAACCAAAAAGGATTATTTCAAATCGCATTAAAATCTGACAACTGACGGTCCTCTGGATGCAGCATCTCCATGATGATGACAAGACTGTGTTTACACATGCACATGTGAAGCACAGGAGGAGGGGAGGGGGAGGACACTGAAATTAACTTGGAGCAACAAACATTTACAGTAGACACTTCACCACACTGTTGCCTCTGGCCAGCAAACCTGTTTAATCCCAGGTTCTTTAACCAGCGTGAATGTGTTTAAATGGACAAATGACTCTGGAATGCATGTGGGGTTTTTAATCGGTTTCGGCATGTCTGCTCGATTATTTACCAGAGACAATCTCCCTGACGTTTGCAGCGGCCCTTACTTTTAAAAAAACTTGAGACAGCGCTCAATGACATTTATTCCATTAATCAGGTCATATAAGATAAGATAGTCCTTTATTAGTCCTGCAGTGGCGAATTTTACATTGGGTCCAATATCGAAAGATACAACAATAACAATAGGACTATAAAAAAAGTAAGAATAGAATGTACAGTTTCCAGAATATATACAGTATGGGCTTGATATTTACAGTATAAACAAAGATTGAACATGGGAAAGGTTTGATTTAAAGACAGACCAGAATGAAACATGCCAAATTGAACCATAACATAATCACGAGGGCTATGGTGTTTTTCCCTTTCCCTGAATCATTTTGTTTTCGGCACATCGGTGACAACTCACACTCCGGTGAGAAAGAAAACACCACTGGGCAGAACAACCACTGGCAGTGGGAACGGTGTTAATCACCTTTTTTCAGAGCGCTTCACCCGGGTTTAAAACTCTGGAGTATGTCCTCTCATTTTAGTGGGAGAGAGGCTTAAGAGAGGCGGCTAATGGTCAAATGCAGCTACAAGCCCGCGTGTCCGTCTACGCGCATGCATGTGGCATCAAAGCGGCAAGTAAGGGGGCGCTCTTGTCTCTTGGCTCGTGGAGTCGTTTAAAATCGGCCCTCCGCACACATACAAACGTGCACAAACCCTTATGCACATAAAGCCCCCGACAAGTCGTTTGATGTGTAATGAGAGAAGCCATTAGCAGTAAAAATGGCCTCTCCCCGCCCTGCTGCTCAGCAGATCTTAGCCAGAGCCAGTTACATGTCTATTTATACATTCACTCCCCTTTAGATTTTCTTCCTCTGTAACAGGGAGCAGTTTGTGCTGCAAACTCGCTGCATTTGCTCCTGCCCTGCTCTCCCCATGTCTTCTTCTACTGCTTCTCTCCCTCTGTCTCCTCTCCCATCCCCCTCAACATGGCTGTCTCCTTCCTCTCTATACCCTTCCCCCAGCTCTTTCCTGCTCTGTGCCTCCCTCCCTCCCTCCCTCTCATCAGGCTATATGCAGCGAGGCACAAATTCATAGGGAGAAAGAGAGGCAGCAAAAGAGAGCAGGAGATAGGAGGAGTTTGAGACAGAGACACGGTTTGGACTGAAAGAAAGCAAAAACAGCAGCGAATAACAGACTAACGGGGCGAAAGAAAAGCATAGACGCCACATAGAGAAAGACACAGAGAAAGTGAGAGGGTATCGGGGACGGGGTAAGCTGGTGGGAGACCAGTGGCGAAGAGGAGGAGGAGGAGGGAGAAGCTCATGCTTGCTACAGGAATGGGCGTTCCTCTCCCTAGATTCTGTGGGGTCAAAAGTTTACCGTGGTTTTAATTTCACCTTTCCGCAGCCAATCAGAACGCGTCCCTGGCTGCTCGGGGAACTTTGACCCACTCGTAGAATTAGACTCTGCTTCTCCACAACTCTCACTTTTTTTTTTTTATTTTCTACATTTTTCTTTTCTCCCCCAAACATGTTTATCTGAGAGTTGTAAAAATGATGACTTTTTTCTGTTTTCCTAGCAGACACCACCAAGAACACGCTTGGGTCAAAATCCACAAGATCCTCAAGGATGAACAATGCACATCACAGCAACGACAAAGGGAGTCCACAGTCCACACTTCACCTGATCGAAAACAACATTAACGTAAATACTAACAGACAAGGAGCAGAGGCACACCCCGCACACTGCCTGTGTGCAGAACGGAGGGTGTATAATCACTTGTTTGTGTGTGTGTGTGTGTGTGTGTGTGCGTGTGCGTGTGTTTAGGCATGCCAGTGTGGAGAGAGTGGATGTGTGTGTGTATCTATGAAGGGGGAGGAGGGTGCAGTTAGATCATAGCATCAGAGAGGGGAGGGACGGCTCTGCAAATAGAGCGAGCAGAGAGTCGGCATGGCTGGCGACAGCAAAGCAGAATGGCTTCAAGCAGCTTGTAAGGAGACTAAATTGTGTTTGTGTGTGTGTGTGTGTCTGTGTGAGTTTTTCTATAGCCACTTCATCACTGTCTGAGTGCGTGTTTGATTAATTAACAGCCTCGGTCAGTGAAGAAGCTCCCTGTTGTTCTTTTCTCCAGATATCAACTGCACAATTGCTCTCACACCCTCCTCTCCCTCCCCCTCCATCCACCTGACTGAGATAATAAGGTGCATGCAGGCGCTTGTGCATGTACACACACACACAAAGAGAGCAGCAGGCGTTCATGAGTGTATGCATATATTTGATGAGGTACAGCCACCTTCCACCTATAGCTGGTTCTCTTCCCAGATTCTGTTTTATCACCGAAAATATCACTTTTAAATCAGGGATGATGAGCCCAGACAAACTTAAGCATCCTTATTTTAATTGAATATCAGGGGGGAAAAAAAGAGTTGAATCCAATGCTATTTGCAAACCCCTAAAAATGATGTCAATGCTTCACTATGCACTTAGCAGAAATGTCAGCCGCCACTGTCATGTGAGCAGGACGTGAGTGAGGGCTGCAAATGTCTCCCTCACAGTGAAAGCACTATATGTTTTTGAACTGGCTGATTATCACTGATGATTCAGCACAAACGTCTCATTAACAGCTTTTGAATTCAATATCTGACATAAAAACTCACCTCTGGATTTAAACGTGTGCTGGTTCACCGTTTACCCTTGCAAGTTGTGGGTAATCTCGGCTAATCGGCACAAGATTGACAGACGCCGAGTGTGAAATATTCAATTTATGACCTGCAGGAAGACCTGCTGTCGCATTCCTGACATTTCATAGACCTCAATGTCATAGCCAGCATGCCAATCAAGGGCCAAGATGGTGTGGTGGCAGGTGAAACACCAACAGAAATAAAACATCGGTCTATCGTAGAGAAGATGAAAACAGAAATGCCAATTAAACAAATTCACATTTGTGAAAAACCCATATTAAATTGTGGGATTGGGGTCATACATGAAAATTCAGGTACTTAAATTGACACCAACTGTTACTATTACTGCTTTTCTTACTACGGGTTTTGAAACATCGACATAA
>NW_025321270.1:0-6284 GCF_019176455.1 Solea senegalensis
CTATAGAGACAAACAACTACATAGAAACAAACTACAGAGACAAACAACTACAGAGACAAACAACTACAGAGTGACAAACAACTACAGTAAGACAAACAACTACAGAGATAATCTAATACAAGACAAACTATAGAGAGAAACAACTACAGAGAGAAACTGAGACAAACAACCCACCACAGAGAGGCAGAGAACACAGAGAGACAAACAACTGCAGAGAGGCAGAGAGCACAGAGAGACAAAAACAACTACAGAGAGGGAAAACTACTGAGAGACAAACAACAGAAGCAGAGAGAACTCAGAGACAAACAACTACAGACAAAAACAACTACAGAGACAAACAACCACAGAGAAAAACTACCGAGAAAAACAACTACAGAGAGGTAGAGAACTCCAGAGAGACAAACAACTACAGACAGAAACTACAGAGACAAACAACTACAGAGATAATCTAATAAAGAGAGACAAACTAGAGAGAGAAACAACACAGAGAAACTACGAGAGACAAACAACCACAGAGAGGCAAGAGAACTACAGAGAACAAACAACTACAGAGAAACTACAGAGAGAGACAAACAACTACGAGAGAGAGAAACAACTACAAGAAAATCAACTACAGAGAAACTACAGAGACAAAAAAAACAACTACAAGAGAAACTACAGAGACAAACAACTAGAGACAAACAACTACAGAGAGAAACTACAGAGACAAACAACAGAGAGGCAGAGAACTCCAGAGAGACAAACAACTGCAGACAAAAACAACTACAGAGAAAAACTACAGAGAAAAACAACAACAGAGAGGTAGAGAACTCCAGAGAGACAAACAACTACAGACAGAAACTACAGAGAGACAAACAACTACAGAGAGAAACTACAGACACAAACAACTACAGACACAAACAACTACAGAGAAACAAACTACGGAGAGACAAACAACTACAGAAAGACAAACAACTACAGAAAGACAAACAACTACAGAGATAATCTAATACGAGACAAACTATAGAGAGAAACTAGAGAGACAAACAACTGCAGAGAGAAACTACAGAGACAAACAACTCCAGAGAGACAAACAACTACAGACAAAAACAAATACAGAGACAACCACAGAGAAAAACTACAGAGAGGTAGAGAACTCCAGAGAGACAAACAACTACAGAGAGAAACTACAGAGACAAACAACTACAGAGAGCCAAAGAATTATAGAGAGACAAACAACTATAGAGAGAACTCCAGAGAGACAAACAACTCCAGAGAGAAACTACAGAGACAAACAACTACAGAGAAAACCTAATACAAAGAGACAAACTAAAAAGAGAGAATCTAATACAAAGAGACAAACTACAGAGAGAACCTAATACAAAGAGACAAACTACCGAGAGAACCTAATACAAAGAGACAACCAACTACAATGAGACAAACAACTACAGAGACAACCAAGTACAAAGAGACAAATAACTACAGAGACAAATTACAAATAGACAAACTACTACAGAGTGAATCTGCAGAGAGACAAACAACAAACAGCTACAAAGATACAAACAGCTATGGAGAGACAAACAACTATGAAGAGACAACATGACGACAATGACACGAATAGAAAGACAACAGAGAGACAACCTATGACTACAAAGAGACACAATCACAAAAACCCTGTATGAAAGAAACAAGGGACATTAAACATGGGGGCTTTAACCTGTGTGAGCCCGGGGGCCCATGCTGTGTTTGATACGCTCATGACAGTTACAGGGCGCGCGCGCGTACACACACACGCGCGCACTGTCGTTAGCTAACAGCAGCTAGCTCAGTGTTAGCTGTGACTCTTTGTGTTAGTCAGTGTGTGTGTGTGCGTGTGCTTTTACCTCAAACCGACATCTTAGCTCGTTAGCCCGTTTGCTCGTTAGCCTATTAGCTCTTATTGGCGGTGTCCGTGCTGCACGTCTTCATGCGCAGTCTTCCGCCTTATTTTACCCGAACACACTGAGGAGCCCATCGGCTTCAGCGGCGCACTGAGCCGCTCTACCACCGGAAACACGCCGACTACCGGCCGCTAGCTCCGGTTTCCGCTGACACCGACACCGCTGGCATCGTTCGGTCCCTTTATTTGTTACTATAAGACGGAGTTCAGTTTAAAAAGGCACCGACAGTTCAACGAATCTGGAGATTTTTTTTATTCCGCCGCTACAAGCGGATGACGGACAACAACTTCATCCGGTCTGAGCGTTTCAATATAAAAGCCTCAACCGAAGTTTTCAAATACGGAAAGCAAACACAATAACAAACAACTCTAATAATAAATATTAAAATAAAACATTAAGTAAAACATTACACCACAAAAAACTACTGAGAACATGAATATCGAGGAATGTGTTTTAAAAATGATCTCTAATATTGATGTTCTTGACCTCAAGAAAGCACAAGTTCGTTTTAGTTGGTAAATCATTTGTTAACTGTGTTATTTTTTTGTTTTATTTTTCCAAACCCACATGACAATGTTAAATAAACGTGAGAAGGAAAATATGTCACCGGTTAACGGTTAAAAGCATCAATATAAAGCGGAAGCGTCGATCAGTGCATTGACGTCAGTTTAACATGTTTGCTTGGTTGTTGTTTTTATCCCAAATCAACGTCAGTGCGGACGGTTAGTGTGCGTCATTATGTCATCAACAGACGACAGGAGTGTTTCCATCTTGTACTCATTCAGAAAGTACATGGATATAAAGTAGATCTACGTCGTGTACTGTCACAGTAAAGTACATGGATGTAAAGTACGCGTACGTCGTGTACTGTCACAGTAAAGTACATGGATGTAAAGTAGATGCACGTCGTGTACTGTCACAGTAAAGTACATGGATGTAAAGTACGCGTACGTCGTGTACTGTCACAGTAAAGTACATGGATGTAAAGTACGCGTACGTCGTGTACTGTCACAATAAAGTACATGGATGTAAAGTACGCGTACGTCGTGTACTGTCACAGTAAAGTACACGTACAATTCTTAAACTCCGCTTCATCAAGTAAAAGAAGACTGATTTAAATGAAATATTTTATACATTTATTACATTTGCAGTGTAATAGACCCTTTCATTGTATACAAACATTCCAAGCCTAGCGAGAATGGGCATGCAGTTTGGGGTCAGAAAACAAAATAATTCTGAATATATTCTTTCGTTGACAATACAAATACCTAAATAAATGAGTACTAGCTGACAGCAATAGCCTGCCTGACCCAGCTTCCATAAAAGATTGATGGTATTAGATCAGGGGTGTCAAACATACGGCCCGGGGGCCAGAACTGGCCCACCAGAGGATCCAATCCGGCCCACAGGATGAATTTGTTAAAATTTCACACTACCATTACAATCTAAATCTCTTCCAGATACCTGTGACTAAATGTTTGTGCCTTTATAGAGCCAGTGTGATGTGTAAATAGTAAATTTAGGCACGATATTGTTGAAATTGCCCTTATATTTCTCAAGAAACTTCATGTTTTGTAAAAATATCCTTCATTAAATGTAAAACAAAGGAGTTCTTGTTGTTCATAGGTTATTATGCTATTATTTTACTATTTTTACGGGTCCGGCCCACTTGAGATCAAATTGTGCTGTATGTGGCCCCTGAACAAAAATGAGTTTAACACCCCTGTATTAGATAGCCCGTACACACGAGAAAGTCTATGTGCATAAGTCTTACAAGGAAGGTAGGAAGGTAAGGTTTCGTACATATGTGCGTTGACGCACACATTTCTGTGAAATCCAGGCTTCTTCTCTTTTTAATGCTTGGAGCCACAGACCATGTTTATTTTTTTGAAAGGGATGAGATCCTGTTGGGATTCTGAAGAACTTATGCTGGTTTTATGTTCACATCCTACGCTACAAGTAGGCATCTTATGTGCTGGACTGTTGTACAAGTTATTGGTACGAGTGTGTTTTCTGATCCCAAACTGCGCACAAACATTTCTGTGGCGTAGCTCTCGTAAGGGTCTATAAAGGAGTTTATATAAAGCACTTTTACTTATCGTGACTTTACAAGAGAGATAAATGATTCAGATATGATGAAAAAATACAACTTTAGATTCAAATTGAAAATACAGTTCAAAAAAAAACATTCCACAAAGACTATATACAAATACTGAAAACCCACGTGAGATAAAATCCAGATTAAAAACACTGACGACACATAATCTAGAATATTTCATTCCTTCTGTATCCATCTGAGAGTCTAACATTGGAAAAGGAAGTTTAATTCATTATTTGTCTTAAAATAAAAAGTCAAAGAACAAACAAAAAAAACAAGCTCTTTTTTTCATACATTTGTGCTTAAATCAAATATAGCAAAAACAAAAAAATATTTGTTCATTTCATGTACAAAGACAATCTAAAAAGAAAAAGAGTGATTTCTTTATTTGTTTTATAATCTTAATCCAAACATTTTTGTTTTCATAACTTTTGATTTTGTGCATATATCAAGAAGTATCACATTTAAAAAAAAATAAAGAAATTAACTTCAATAAACATTTTATGAAGAAATTCCTTCATTCAATATTCAACTGAGAATTAAAAATCTGAATTGATTTTTATTAATTTGCATTTAAGATTGTGTTGTCTTTATTAAAATTAAAATTAATTAAGATTTTTCTTTTTAATTTCCTAAATGGGAGTAATAGTGCCACATGTAAAACATTTTTTTGAAAGAAAATAAAAAAGCATAAATTCTGACCTTAAAGACAGAAATCTTAAATTTTAATCTCAGAAGTCATGCTGGGGTTTTTTTTTTACATGTGGCACTAACACTCTTCCGTACAATTAAATTTAGGAAATTAAAAAGAAAAATCTGATTTTAATAAAGTGAAAATTTGATCTCGTTACAAGAGAAACTGAAATCTTTGTTTGTCTCTACGTCTGCGTGTAAATGTAATTGAAAAAACCTGGCTCAATGTTTCTATAATATACCGGAAGTATTTTTGAAAGAAACAAATAAAACGGCATAAAATCTGAGATTAAATGATTTTTTTTTTTTTACATCATTTTTGGTTCAGTATGAATTAAATTTGTGTTAATATTTTCAAACACTTTATGAATCAAGCAAAATCAAAAATGAACAAATTGCAAATAAAATATGGATTTAATCCTTGAGAAATATGGGAAACTCCTAAATATTAACATAAATCAGATTCCACAGTAGGACAGAAGAAGCAACACCACAACACGGGTGTATACAATCATCACCACAGACACACTGTGTTTTTACTGCTATCATCGACAACTCACTGTCCTTGTTGTTGTTACTTGCTGCTGTTTATTATATTGTTTAGACTTAAATCTTTAGTACTTACTATATTTGTATATGTATACCTAGATATTTAGGGTTTATATATCTTTATAATCTTGTATATTTACAGTCTTCACACCTCATTCCAAATTATTACACAAATTACATTTTTCTCTGATTTTCCTAAATAGCTGATGCAAATGACAGTCGGCATAATTTCCAGTATTGAGAATATAATTTGAATGTAATTGAACAAACCTCCCAATGATAACATTATTTTTTTCAAAAATAAAAAACGTGTGCGCTGCACTGTTCCAAACTATTATGAACAGAGAAAGAGTTTCGAAACATTTTATAATTTGTTGAATTTGCAGCATCAGGAGGTCGTGTTTACTGAAATAAAAAACATCATTTTAACATAGGAAACCTGATTTACAGCAGATTCACCATTCTTTCATCCTTTGAACTTGTGAGGTTTTGCAGACTTTATCCTTGATTTTCTTTGCAGGGTGTCAGAATAACATCCCACAGCTGCTGTTTGGATGTCAACGGCCTCCCACTCTCATAGATCATTTAGATCTTTTGCTTCAGACGGAGACGCCAGAGTCCGAGCCGTTCAGGGACGTCTTTGCTCCTTCTGTGTGGACACACGACAACATACAGAGGAAGTCAACAGCGCCCCCTGAAGTCTGTAAACCACTCAGTAAACGCTGATGCTACGTGAGGACATGTGTGTGTGTGCGTGTATTTGTTTACCTTCCATCGGTGGTGTTATCAGAGAGTCTTTCTCGACAGGGTTGCCGTCAGCTGTACACACACACGCACACACACACACACAGTCAGTAAGCTTACACACATTTCTGATTGACGTTTTAGTTTATTTGTCTTTTATACATTTGTTTGAAAAAAAACTCAAATCTTATCAAGACGCATCATTTGGAAATTTTTATGTAAAAAAAGTGTCAAGATTCTCCCAACGTCCAAATGTCGTATTCTGACTCTGCGACGTTTTT
>NW_025321271.1:0-15000 GCF_019176455.1 Solea senegalensis
TCTATATATATATATATATATATATATATATATATATATGTATATACATACATACATATCTCGAAGGAGACAAAAACCCTACATTTATTATTTTTAAGTGATTTAAAGTGATTTGTTTTTTCACTGAAAAAACAAATTCAAATTTCTTTCCTGCCAATGAGATGGCTGTAAAGCAAGACCATTAACTTAACTTAAACTTAACTTTTAACAGTCTAATTTTAAGACGCAAAAGGTGTATGATTTTTTTTGTCAGAAAACTTTAGTTTTTTAGCAGTGAAAAAAATCTGCTGATAAACAAACAATATTTTCTGATTTTTAGCAGAAAATAGTGGTGTGTGTGTGTGTGTGAGAGAGTTTATGAGGTGATTAGTCATATGGTATCAGTTTATTTTGCCAGTAAATGGAAACTCCTCTGCTCCTCCTCCTCATTTTCTCTTCCTCCTTCTTCATCCTCTTGTTTTATTGCTTTTCTTTCACTTCTTTTTTTTCTCTCTCGTTGAATTCTTTTCATTCCCTTTTTTTTTTTTTACTTTTCCGCCCCATCGTTCTTCCCCTCCCTCTGTCCTCCTCCTCCTCCTCCCTAATGTTTACAGTGGATGATAAAAGACCTCCCATATAATAAGAAAACGTGAAGTAAAGGGCTGTTTCACGTTTTTAAAAAACCTTTACGATGGCTCTGTTCTGTGTCGTTTACCACACACACACACACACACAGTGTTTACATTTGTGGTCTGATTATGGAGGAATGTGAGGACGCCTCAGAACACACAGATTATGATTCGTCCGGATCAGATTTAATCCCAGAGAACGTCAGGTGGTGATTTTTTTATTGTTGTTTTAACCTCTGAACCTTTTAAAGGTGGTTGTTTCTGAGCTGCTGTGATTTCAAATCAGAAAAGTGGAGATCTTTCTGCTTTTCTGTGTCTTAATGCAACAGGAAATGGAATGAATGCAAGTTTTGGACCTTTGGTTTGGACAATGCCGAGACTCTTAGGAGCGCCACCTTGTGTTCCTGTGAGGAATAGTCAGAAATTTTAGAGTTCTGACTTTAATCTTAATAATTCTGACTGAAATGATAGAATTCTGACTTTTGTTCTTGGAGTTCTTGGAGGTATAACTTGTTAAAATCAGTATTCTGTTTTAAATCTTTGAATTCTGGCATTTCTTCTCAGAATTTTGCCTTTTCTCCGACTTCTGACTTAAATCTTAGAATTCTGAATTTTCTCTCCAACTTAAATCTTAGAATTCTGAATTTTCTCTCTGACTTAAATCTTAGAATTCTGACTTTTCTCTCTGACTTAAATCTTAGAATTCTGACTTTTCTCTCCAATTTAAATCTTAAAATTCTGACTTTTCTCACCAATTAAAATCTTGGAATTCTGACTTTTCTCTCCAACTTAAATCTTAGAATTCTGACTTTTCTCGCCAATTTAAATCTTACAATTCTAACTTTTCTCTCCAGCTTAAATACAAACTTCACTAAATTTTTTCTCCCCAGCTTAAATCTTAGGAATTCTGAATTTTCTCTCTGACTTAAATCTTAGAATTCTGACTTTTCTCTCTGACTTAAATCTTAAATTCTGACTTTTTCCTCTCTAAAATTTCAATCTTAAAATTCATGACTTTTCTCATAATTATGGAATTCTGACTTTTCTCTCCAAACTTAAATCTTACAATTCTAACTTTTTTCTCTCGAAAACTTAAATCTTAGAATTCTAAATTTTCTCTCTAGAAGCTTAAATCTTAGAATTCTGACTTTTCTCTCCAATTTAAATCTTAAAAATTCTGATTTTTCTCACCAATTAAAATCTTGGAATTCTGAGAGCTTTTTCTCCTCCAACTTAAATCTTAGAGATTCTGACACTTTCTGCCAATTTAAATCTTACAATTCTAACTTTTCTCTCCAACTTAAATCTTAGAATTCTAAATTTTCTCTCTGACTTAAATCTTAGAATTCTGAATTTTCTCTCTGACTTAAATCTTAGAATTCTTTATTTTCTCTCTGACTTAAATCTTAGAATTCTGACTTTTCTCTCCAATTTCAATCTTAAAATTCTGACTTTTCTCGCCAATTAAAATCTTGGAATTCTGACTTTTCTCTCCAACTTAAATCTTACAATTCTAACTTTTCTCTCCAACTTAAATCTTAGAATTCTAAATTTTCTCTCTGACTTAAATCTTAGAATTCTGACTTTTCTCTCCAATTTAAATCTTAGAATTCTGACTTTTCTCACCGACTTAAATCTTACAATTCCAACTTTTCGTCTTCAGAATTTAATCCGAATCTTTGACTGTTTTCTTTTGTTTTCCTAATTTTAACTTTAATCACGGAATTCTGGCTTCTTAAATGTTTCAAAAAAGACAAATGTATACTTGTCTTGTTTAATCGTCCAGTCCTTCAGTTTTCCTCACTTGGTCACATGACGAAGATGATGATGATGGTGGTTGTTCCTCCCAGAATTGATTGACAGGGAAACAATTAAAACAATAACGAGGTTGTCGTGGAAACGCTGCCAGTTCAAGGTTGTGATGGGGTTTTGAAGACAAGGTGAAGTGTGTGTGAAGCTCCACAGGAGGCCCACTGTGTGTGTGTGTCACTGTGTGTCACTGTGTGTGTGTGTGTCACTGTGTGTGTGTGTACTGTGTGTGTGTGTTGTGTCACTGTGTGTGTCACTGTGTGACTGTGTGTGTGTCACTGTGTGTGTGTCACTGTGTGTGTGTGTGTGTGTGTCACTGTGTGTGTGTGTGTGTGTGTGTGTGTGTGTGTCTGTGTGTGTGTGTGTGTGTGTGTGTGTGTCGCTGTCTGTGTGTGTATGTGTGTCTGTGTGACTGTGTGTGTGTCACTGTGTGTGTGTGTGTGTGTCACTGTGTGTGTCACTGTGTGTGTGTGTCACTGTGTGTGTGTCACTGTGTGTCACTGTGTGTGTGTCACTGTGTGTGTCACTGTGTGTGTGACAGAGAGCTGCCAAACACACGTCACAAACACAAACTGTGTTTTCAGGGTCGTTTCTCAAGGACACGGCTCTGAGTTCTAGTCTGTTTGTGGGTGAATCTGCTTCATATCAGTCTGAGGTTACATCGACCTCCATGTTTACAAACAAGCTCCACCCACACGCACACAGCACGTCAACTTCCTGTCTCATCATTGTCAGATTAAACTTGAGCGGCGACAGCAGACGAATGACAGTCTCACAACAGATTAAAGTCAGTTTTAGATTTTAATCTCACATAATTCTGACTTTACCCCTCATGAGTCTGACTTTTGCAGTTACAGTAATGAGACGATCACATGATGACAGGACGATCACAGAAGAGTTGAAGTCGTGGTTTGAGTTGACGCTGATGGATCTGCTGACCCTGGTGTGTGTGTGTGTGTGTGTGTGTGTGTGTGTGTGTGTGTGTGTGTGTGTGTGTGTGTGTGTGTGTGTGTGTGTGTGTGTGTGTGTGTGTGTGTCTGTGTGTCTGTGTGTGTGTGTGTGTGTGTCTGTGTGCGTGTGTGTGTGTGTGGTTCTTCCACTGAAATGAGTTGTTCAGGTGAACTTTGTCTCACATGACTGTGATCAGAGAGGAAGTGGTGATATTTGAAAGCCTTTAGGCATAAGTCGGCTTTATCTTATAAATGACACACTGACACAGTCAGGGCTGTGAGCGCCCCCTGCTGCTGAGAATCAGCATAGAACATGCAGACGGACACTGTTAGACAGACTTTTCTGAAGTTTGTAAAGCACTCACTCTCCCACACCAAAGCCCATGGAGAAAATCAGTGATTTTAACATCACACACACAGGAGCTGTTGATCCACTGCTGCCTCCATCACTGAGTTTAAATGTTTTATTTTGTCACTTCTGCATTTAAAATCCTACTTTTGGATTAACTTTATTGACACAAAGTGACCACACGAGGCAGCAGTAGACCAGCAGCTCCTGTGTCCCCGCCAGCTAAAATCACTGATTTTCTCTATGAGGTTTGGTGTGGGAGAGTGAGTGGTTTACAGCTAACAGTCTGTCTCACAGTGAGATAAAGACGTGATCATGTGATGTAGACGTCGTAGACGGCGAGTCAGCGTGTGGCTGTACTGGGAAAAAAAATAAATAGGTGGAGCAGAGTTTTTAAGGAGGAACTTTGTTTTTGCTGTTTGTTGCTGACATGAAAACTGATTTCCTGAGCACAGAAGAAGAAGAACAGCTGTTAATGGAAACAACAGGAAATGAAGCATCAGTTAAACCGTAAATAGACAGGAAATAAAAAAAAGAACAGAGGACAATTAGTTATGAATCATTCAGACAGAACTTTAAATATAAAACCTGACTCTGAGCGTCGTATTAATCATAAACACACAGGTTCGATTTTAATCTAAGTTACTAATATGACCTGAGTCTACAAGAGTCTGTGTGTGTGTGTGTGCGCGCGCGCAGTGATTTGTTGGTATAAAGGGTTTTTTCTGTCACTTCCATTAAACATGCTGTTCCCATTTTTGTTCTCGCTTCACCTCCTTACCTCGCTCACTCGCTCGTGTTGTCCACTCTCTCTCTCTCTCTCTCTCTCCCTCCCCCCTCCCCCCTCTCTTTCTCTCTGCAGATGTTCATCTCTTGCTTCGTTGCTGTTGCTGAGCTCAGATCTCTGGCTTTGCAGTCACACACACACACACTTGTTTTATATCTTAGTGAGGACACTCATAGACATAATGCATTAACCTAAACCCATTTCTAACCCCTAAACCAGGTCTTAATCAGCTGTTTTTAGTGTTGCCAGAATGTGAGGACAGTTAAACTCCCTCAGGTTTATCAGTGTTGCTGGTCCTCACAAAGACATTCATACAAGAACACACACACACACACAGAACTCTGACTTGACCTTTAACCCTCACAACCTCGATATTTTTTCCCCACAACTCCACTTTTTTAGGAGATCTCTATTAAAGGCACAGTATGTTATTTCTATTTCTATCAAAACCATAACAAAAAAAACAGTAAAGGATCATGGGAGCTGTTGTCTCATCTGTGTTTGTTCGTCTTCTGCTACTGTGAATAGAATTATACATTTCAATGGTTTTTAGATGCTTTAATGCAGACAGTGTTGCGTAGTGTGTCTTTAAGTGGACAAAAAGTGGTCCTCACAAAGACACACACACACACACACACAGGCGTCTGTTGCTGTTCACTGGTTTTAAATCTCGTCTACTGAATCTTTATCAAAGCTTTAGACAAGAGTCTCTCTCTCTCTCTCGCTCTCTCTCTCTATCCTATAATTAACATCAATGCTGATCTGTCAGCAGAACACAAGGGCGAGTGACACTGGCTGTCACAGAGAGAAAAGGCGGGAGAGACAGACAGAGAGAGAGACACGGCTAAGAGGAAACTTCCAATATTAAGAGAATCGGAGGGAAAATTTATGGCAAAAGAGCTAGTATGTATTTTACAAGGAAAATATTTGTAACTACGGAAAACAAAAGATGTGAGAAGGAAGTCATTGTAGCCGAAGCCAGTGGCTCTTATTTTGAAGGCCAGGGTGAGAGGAAGTCATAATGGGTAAGAGGAGTGAATGTGGGGTTTATCGCCGTTCAACATCCAAATCAGGTTTCCGGTAAAAATCTGGTTATTATGGCGTATTGAATTCATAGGAGCGGCTTCAAGATGCGTTCAGGAAACCTTTGTAAATGTCATCACTTTTGCAAACAACACATGAAGTCCGCAAGCTAAATGTTTGCTGCTGCTGCTAAGCAAAGATCCGTCATACGACGCTGATGTAAGCAGCAGAAACGAGGACGCGTTCGTCGTCAGATTAAATCATAAATTATCTGAAGCAGCTCAGTCGGCCATCTTTGTGTGGTACTTTTACACTCAGTACTGCACTGTGTGTGGTACTTTTGCACACAGTGCAGTACTGTCACTCCAGTTAATGATGGTGAAGATTTTTCTGGGTCAGAATTTTCTCTCATTTCTTTGTAAAAAGAGTTTTTTTGAACTTTAATGATGGATTCTTCTCAAAGATGAAATCATGAATGAAATAATTCATGATCTCACCACAGCGGGGAGTTTGATCACAGATGCTCAGACCCAGAGCTCTGCAGGTTCTCTGTTTAATCCACTGAACCACCACGGACACGTCTGTCCTCCAGTGTCTCACACGTCTGTCCTCCAGTGTCTCACACGTCTGTCCTCCAGTGTCTCACACGTCTGTCCTCCAGCGTCTCAGTGTCCCGTCATTGGACATGTGTCATTGTCCCGGTCAGTGGACGCGTTTCAGTGTCCCGGTCAGTGGACGCGTCTCAGTGTCCCGGTCATTTGACCTGTCTCAGCGTGAGACGCTGGAGGACGTACGTCCTGTGGATGAGTCTTCTCACGACTTAAAACTGTAACATTAGAGTTGTTTTTAGTGAGAGGATTTACACACAAACTCTGTCAGACTTTAGACCCGACATGGGACCGGTTAGGGTTTGGATCCACATACTTTACGGTCAGTCGGGACTGGGCCGAGTCCAGAACTGGGAAATGACGTCAAACATCAAATATCAGTGTCATGAGGAGGTTTGACAAAAATGATTGTGGTGTTTTGTTCATAAAAACAACTCTGCAGGAAATTCACACACGGTTCTGTATCGAGTAGTATCTACTGGTACCAATAACGCAAACTCGAGTATCTACAGATATCGCAAACTTGAGTATGTACCGATATCGTAAACTTGAGTATGTAACAATATCGCAAACTTGAGTATGTACCCATATCTGAAATGTGAGTATCAACCGATATCCCAAACTTAAGTATCTGCCAATATCACAAACTTGAGTATCAACGATACTGATTCGCAACCTTGAGTATCTACCGATACCGTTATCGCAGACTAGAGTATCTATCTCTTCTTCTTCTGGTTTTAGGAAATGTCGTGGAGTAAACGTACAGATAGGTGAGTTTTGTGCTTCAGTATCAAAGTATTTGTTCAGACACATTTGTTCACTGATGACTTTTGTTCAGAGCAGGTCAGTCGCTCCACGGTGAACTCGTGACAGAACTTCTTTCCTTTGACGATAAAGAAAGCAAATCAACATGTCTCTGAACACTTGTCCTCTGTCAGCCGCTGCTGCTGCTGCCGCCGCTGCTGCTGCTGCTGCATGTCAATGTGCAAACAACAGGCCGCCATTAAAATAGTCTGAGTCAAATAATCCCACAGGAGAAAACAAAGCCCTCACTTTCACACATGAAAGCTCTGAATGTGGACGTGGGACTGAAGCAGCAGAGTCATCAGGACGCCGCGTCTCACTGCGTCTCACTGCGTCTCACTGCGTCTCACTGCGTCTCACCGCGTCTCACCGCTCGGGTGCATTTCTGCTGCTTTAGGTGTTTTTTGTTGTATCATCGTTAGTCCACGGAGGACGAGCAAATCCCATAATCCTCGGAAACAGAAACGGCAATAAACAAAGTGTGAGAGGCTCAGAGTGAGTCAGTGAGACCGTCGCAGAGGACGCGTCCTCGCAGGACCAGGCTCCGACGTGCTAACGCTAATCATGCTAAAGTTAAAGCTGCAATCACGTACAAACAAACGTCTGTTACATTTCAGTCGTTCAGCTCCACACGACGCTGTGTCTCTCACTGTAACGCTGTTACTACAGTGTGTGACATTCCCGCACTGCACACAGGAAGTGCATTTTTTGTCGAGACAGACGAGGAAAGGCAACGTCAAGCTCTTAAAGTGAAAGGAGTGCAAACAGTTTGAAAACGCAAGGAAAGTTTCCTGAAAGTTTCTTACTTAAGAAAAGGGCCTTGCTTTATGGAGGCGGCCATTTTGTGTTACAGATATTTACTGATAAAAAAGAAACTACCCAGAATAAAAATACCCAGAAATTCTAGACCCAGACAAAGAAATTCTGCTGCTCAAATAAACCCGGTTGCTCGTTCAGTTTGATGGGATAAACACTTCTTGTCTCCGCCCGCCCCTGCTCTGCTGCTGTATACACACAAACGCTCCCTCAGTCAGGACTTCTGTAGCTTTAGAACAAGACTTTAAAGTCTTCAATCACTTTGGGTCCTGCTCACACAAAGACAGAGATATGATGTTTTTATAGTTTTGCATGCTTATTAAAGATGGGCGTTTCTAGTTTCATCATTTTTGTGACGTCATCAGTGGGCGGGCTTTTAAATTCAGACTGATCCAACAAACTTCCAGATAAATCCACGCCCGTGACATGTGTGGTTACAATGTTGTAGTTCCTGCTTTGATCTGATGTCCGTGCTGTAATTTCATGTCACACTGAACATCCCGCTTCGTAATCTGACCGTTAGTAATCTGACTGGTGGTAATCTGATGTAAACAGAGCGGCGTGTTTTTTTACTGTTCATTAACAACACATGTCACCATTCACTGCTGATACACTGTGTGTGTGTGTGTGTGTGTGTGTGTGTGTGTGTAAACTGCTCTTCAAAGGTTCACCATAAAAACCTCAGGATTTTAATCGGATGCTGTTCAGACAGAACGTTGTAATTATGTCCCACTCAATTCCTGTCAACACACACACACACACACACTGTGGAAACAAGGTGTATGTGTGTGTGTGTTCCTTGTATAAGCTGCATGTTTCCTCATGTTAACTCTGTTTTTAGGCTGTTGATGTTTGTGTGTGAAGCTGGTACAATATTGACACAGGTGTGTGTGTTTGCGTCTGTGTGTGTGTGTGTTTTCAGATTATCTTTTCATGCTCTTCTTGCCAAGTTTCTTTGGTCTCAATTGGATGCGAAAGGAAATCCCATGTCTGTAAGGCTTCCACTGTGTGTGTGTGTGTGTGTCACAGTGTGTGTGTGTGTGTGTGTGTGTGTGTGTGTGTGTGTGTGTGTGTGTGTGTGTGTGTGTGTGTGTGTGTGTGTGTGTGTGTGTGTGTCACAGTGTGTGTGTGTGTGTGTGTGTGTGTGTCACAGTGGATTAGCCACACAGTGTGAGCACTAACAGTGAGGCTGTGAAGGAGAGAAAGCAGAGCGTGAACCATGACGATGATGATGAATGAATGAATGAATGAATGAATTAAATGTTCACTGCACTTCATATGCCAGGCCTGTGTGTGTCGCTGTAGCACTGCTACACCAAAAAAACAGAGAAGAAGGCGTTGCCTTTTTTAAATAAAGCTTTATTTGAATAAGTAAACATTACAGTGAAAACAATCACCGAAAATAATACCAAACAACCGAGAGGTGTGGAGCTATGACATCATCCTTTTTCTAAAATAACATATTGGTTGTTGACATGAAAACTAGAGGAGGGGGGAAAATGATACAGTGAAATACTGCGATATGTTGCTTTTGAGACACAAAGTACCTTTTTTAGTGACTTAAATATCGTGATATTATCGTATTTTGGCTTAAATATCCTATTAAATATCATGATGATATTTTCAATATTGTGATAATATGGTATCGGGACTTAAATATTGCGATAATTAGGGTTCGAGCAACAAGGTTGCAAGAACCCTCTTGAAACTGGAAGGATTATTATTATTATTATTATTATTCTTATTATTCCCCCAAATGAATCGCCTTTTTGAGGCCTTTCCCATACCCCAAAACTCACCAATTTTTGTGACCGCATCAATCGTGGTGTAAATTTACGTCTGAAAAAGGTTCGGGGAATGTGCGTTGAAAATTGAATGTGGGAGGGGCCAATAAGTTCGGCGCCACCTGTCCAAATTCACCATGACCAACACAAATATCGCACATGCACGAAATTCGGTACACATGTGTAGTGGGTCAGGATGAAGAAAAAATTACATTATGACCATGATCCAAACCCAACAGGAAATCCGCCATCTTGGGTTGATTGGCGATTTTTTGGCGATTTTGGCGAATTCGCAGCAATGGTATTTGAACTAACTCCTCCTAGAGTTTTCGTGCGATCAACTTCAGACTTGGTGAGGTCCCTGTGGACCAGTTGAGGAGCTCACGGTATCAAAAGTTTTTTCAAATGTCGCATGGCGCGCGAGATAGGGGGCGGCAAAGTTCGTGATGATTCTGATGTTTCGCATCAGAAAAACAAAACTCTTATAACTTTGCGATGGAAGGTCCGATCCGAACCAAACTTGCTACCATTGATGATGGGCCATGGCTGAAGACGTCTATGAAAAAACGGTGAAGTTTGAAAACAGCGCCTCCTTGTGGTGAAAGAAAATACACAAAAAAAAAGTTTTTTTACGATTTCGGGAATAACTTTTACACAGATAATCGTACCGCACTCAAAATTGGTGACAACAGTCAAAACACATGGTAGATGATGTGTGATCAATATGACGACAAATCGTTTAACGGTGTTGCCATGGCAACGACGCAAAGTCGGATTTTTGGGACAAAAAATCAAACTGCTACAACTTCGCAAATCCTGGTCCGATCTGAACCAAACTTGCTAGGATTGATGATAGTCCGCCCTAAAGACGTCTATATGAAAATATTCAATTTCGAAAACAGCGCCCCCTGTTGACAGCAGACAGTATGACAGCTTGTATTTCAATTATCTCCTCCTAGAGCTTTTGTGCGATCACCTTCAAACTTGGTGAGATCAATGTGGACGAGTTGAGCATCAAAAGTTATCAAAAGCTTTTTAAAATATTGTATGGCGTACGAGATAGGGGGCGCCAAAATTGGAGATAATAATAATTTTTCACAACAGACAATGAAACTCTTATAACTTTGCGATGGAAGGTCTGATCCCAACCAAACTTGCTATAGTTGATGATGGTTAGTTGCTGAAGACGACTGTGTTGCTGAAACGGTACATTTTGAAAACAGCGCCTCCTGGTGGTGGTAGAAAATTCTAAAAAAACAAACTGTTACAACTTTGCCAATCCTGGTCCGATCTGAACCAAACTTGCAAGGATTGATGACAGTCCGGCCCTGAACACGTCTATATGAAAATATTCATTTTCAAATACAGCGCCCCCTGGTGACAGCAGACAGAATTACATTTATAGTTTTTGATGCTGCTCCAACAGGGATTGTTGTATCCACTTGAAACTTAGTATGTGGGACCCCAGACCCTTCCTCAACATGTCCGTAAAAGGTCACCTCCCTACAGGAAGTGGAACGCCCGAAACAGGAAGTAAAGTCTTACATTGTCCGATTGACACGAAACTAGATATGTGAGTTACGGGACCTTCCCTGAACATGTTTCCGGAGACGAACAGGAAGTCGGCCATTTTAAACAGGAAGTGCCCTCTAACTTTGCCGTACGTTGTCCGATTTGCACGAAACCTTATATGTGAGTTACGGGACCTTCCCTGAACATGTTTACGGAGACGCCGTTGACCGAACAGGAAGTCGGCCATTTTAAACAGGAAGTGCCCTCTAACTTTGCAGTACATTGTCCGATCTGCACAAAACCTTATATGTGACACCAGGGACCTGTCCTGAGCATGTCTGTAAAAGGTCACCTCCCTACAGGAAGTGGAACGCCCGAAACAGGAAGTAAAGTCTTACATTGTCCGATTGACACAAAACTAGATATGTGAGTTACGGGACCTTCCCTGAACATGTTTCCAGAGACGAACAGGAAGTCGGCCATTTTAAACAGGAAGTGCCCGCTAACTTTGCAGTACATTGTCCAATTTGCACGAAACCTTATATGTCACACCAGGGACCTGTCCTGAGCATGTCTGTAAAAGATGACCTCCCAACAGGAAGTGGAATGCCCGAAACAGGAAGTAAACTCTAAGATTGTCCGATCTGCACAAAACTTGATATGTAAGACAAGGGAACTTCCCTGAACACGTTTACGGACGCGCATTTGACCGAACAGGAAGTTGGCCATTTTAAACAGGAAGTGCCCTATAACTTTGCAGTACATTGTCCGATCTGCACAAAACCTTATATGTGACACCAGGGACCTGTCCTGAGCATGTCTGCAAGAGATGACCTCCCAACAGGAAGTGGAATGCCCGAAACAGGAAGTCAACTCTAAGATTGTCCGATCTGCACAAAACTTGATATGTAAGACAAGGGAAGTTCCCTGAACACGTTTACGGACACGCACTTGACTGAACAGGAAGTCTGCCATTTTAAACAGGAAGTGCCCTATAACTTTGCCATACGTCGCCTGATCCCCCTCGAAATTTGGAACGACATGCGCGGGGACGGCGCTGAAAATAACTAGTACTGAAAATAACTAGTACTGAAAATAACTAGTACCGCGCGCGGTGAATGAACGGGTGAGAGCGCGAGGCACGCGGGGAGCCGTGGCACACGGCGACCCGCGTGGGTCGGCTCGAACCCGTTCAGAACCGCGCGCGGTACTAGTATGGTATTGTGACTTATATCGTTATAATATGGTATCGTGATAATGTCGTATCGTGACTAATATCGCGATCATATCATATTGTCACTATCGTGATAATATCGTATTAAATATCGTATTGTCACTTAAATATCGTGATAATATCGTATCGTGACTTATATTGTAATATCATATTGTCACTTAAATATCGTAATAATATCGTATCATGACTTATATCGCGATAATATCATGTTGTCACTATTGTGATGATATCGTGTATAGTATCGTATCGTGACTTAAATATTGTGATATCGTATCCTGATTACAATATCGTGATGATATCGTACATTGTAAATAATAATAATAAAGTGTAGTTTTAAATCCTTTTGAATGTACGTGTGTGAGAACGTTCATACGTCTGCTCCATCTCTTTCTCCTCGTCCCCTTGTCTCCTCGTCTCCTCCTTCCTGTTTCTGTTAAAGTCTGAGTTTTAATAAACTGAATTTTTCTCGCAGTAAAAGCTCATCAGACTGCAAATCACATCGGTCAGACCTGGTTCTGCATCTGTCTCACGCACACACACGCACAGAGGTGTGTGTGTGTGTGTGTGTGTGTGTGTGTGTGTGTGTGTGTGTGTGTGTGTGTGTGTGTGTGGTGGAGTTTACACACAGTAGATAAATCTCTGCTGCAGGCTGAGTATAATATTTCGTCTCCGGTGTTCCTACAGTTTAAAGGCTGTGTGTGTGTGTGTGTGTGTGTGTGTGTGTGTGTGTGTGTGTGTGTGTGTGTGTGTGTGTGTGTGTGTGTGTGTGTGTATGATAATCTGATATGGGCGTCGATATGACGGAGGCGGGGAATTCCAAGAATGCAGGCGTTAACTTCTTCTCTTATTGGATTTTTTTAGCCACCAGGGTTTTTAGTGAACCTGAGCGTCTTTAAGAAACCTCGTAAAGGGTAGGGGTGTCTCTGCTCTGGCCACGCCCACCCCAGCAACACCGTCGCGCACTGACCACGACCTGTAGGTCAACAGATGCTTTAGCCACGTTTGTGTTCACGTGATGAAGCTAACAGTTGCCTTTACAGCTAATGTTTCGCCTAACTTGGTGTCAGAACACGTGAATTTTGCAACTGGTGATCATGTGATTTACGTTTAAATACTTGGACTGAAGTTAGCATCATGATTAGAGACGAAGTGTTGGAAAGAGACTCGGGGCAAGATAATGGGCCGATAGTTTGTGTTTGTAGAAAAACTCGTAACAAGTAACGCAACAGAAAAATGTGCTTCCTGTTTGGTGTGAACTCAGTATTTCCTGGGTTTTTAGCTCCATGTTTTCATTACTGTGAACTTTGCACTTTGCACTGTTACTCACTTCTGCCCAGTCATACTGCTCTTTACTGCTCTTTCTGTAGTGCTCTTTTTCATCTTTAAAAACATTTATATACTGTGTATATATACGTTTACTGTTCACTTTTTTATAAATTTTATATGCTTGTTATGCGCCAATGACACCAGAACAAATTCCTTGTATGTGCAAATCGTACTTGGCAATAAAGCTCTTCTGATTCTGATTCTGATTCTGATGTTTGGTCTCCTCCTCGTCCTGAGGTCACAGTGTTTCACAAGTAAAGTTCGGAGCTGATCAGCTGTTTGGTCGGGTCAGTGTAAACACAGTTTAAGATTAAAATGAAAATGATGTCACAACATTCCACAATTACATCGCAAAAATGGTTTTCGTTCCAATATTTCATAGAATTTCAAAATAAAAGTGTCTGTGTGGATATGGACAATAAATGTTTGTGATAAATGAAAGTATTTTTGATGCAAAATGAGTCCGTAAATAAAAATACTTACAGAAATAAGAAATAAAAAATATTTAGCTCCATTTTTGGTCTCCTCCGCCTCCTGAGGTTAATATTGTGTTTTCAAGTCATGTTTCACACAAATTTGCACGGTGTGAACATTGTATTTTCCGCTTTTTTTGCTCCATGTTTGGTCTCCTCCTCCTCCCGAGGTTAATATTAGTGTTTTCAAGTGACTTCCTGTTTGGTGTCAACATAATATTTCCTCAGCTAAAACAAGTAAAACTAGTGAAATGAGTAACAAAGTAAGCAGAATGATGAAGATAAATGTGAATGTCATTATTTTTCTGTCTCTTTTTAACATCATAATGAAATGTTTCAACAACAACGTCTGTTTCTCTGTGTCGTTTCCTCTTTTCTATGAAAAGTCTGGGATTAACAAAAGATTGTTCTTCTCTGTGGTTCTGGTTCTGGTTCTGAAGAATTTCCTGCCCGTGGATCTTTGCGGTGTTAAAACCACTTGTTAAACATAAGCAGAACCTTCAGTGTGGTGTTTTTCTCTCTCGTCAGCTGTTTTGTTTGTGCTGGAAAAGCGTTGTTAAATCGTTAAATCTGCGCCGCTCGTCGTCCCCGGGGTTTTTTTTACAGGGGCGTAGGAAAAGTGGAGGGCATGAATTTAACGACACGTTCCATAAAATAAGCACAGTAAATACGTTAAGTGTGCAATCATCCTGTCATCTCGTCCTTTGTTATGCCTTAATAAAAGAAAGCGGTGGTTATTTCTATTTTTACTATTATTATTATTATTATTATTATTATTATTATTATTACATTGTTCATCTTGCTGTAGTTGACATGTCAGACCTGTGGGCGGCGCTGTGACCTCCGAGCAAAAAATTGCGAATTTAAAGTCAAAGGGTGGAAAATTCCTGGTAAATTTACATAAACTCTCCATGGGA
>NW_025321271.1:17500-20975 GCF_019176455.1 Solea senegalensis
GAAAACTCCTGCTGATGAACAGCTTTTTCATCACACGCTCACTCACACAGACACAGACAGACACACAGACAGACAGACAGGGAGAGACACACAGACAGACACGGAGAGACACACAGACAGAGACACGACAGAGGAGAACACACACACAGACAGACACAGAGAGACAGACAGACAGAGACAGACAGACAGACAGGGAGAGACACACAGACAGACACGGGAGAGACACAGACAGAACAGACACGGAGAGAGCACACACACACAGACAGACAGAGAGACAGACAGATGACAGACAGACAGACAGGGAGAGAGACACACAGACAGACAGACAGGAGAGACACACAGACAGACAGGGAGAGACACACAGACAGACACGAGAGACAGACAGACAGACACAGAGACAGACAGACAGACACAGAGAGACACACACACAGACAGACACAGAGACAGAGAGACAGACAGACACAGAGAGACACACACACAGACAGACACGGAGAGACACACAGACAGACAGACACAGAGAGACACACAGACAGACAGACACAGAGACAGACAGACAGAGAGACAGACAGATAGACACGAGAGACACACACAGACAGACAATGGAGAGATACACAGACAGACAGACACAGAGAGACAGACAGACACGGAGACACACACACACAGACAGACACGGAGACACACAGACAGACAGACACAGAGAGACAGACAGACAGACACGGGAGAGACACAGACAGACAGAGACAGACAGACAGACACAGAGAGACAGACAGACAGACACGGAGAGACACACACACAGACAGACACGGAGAGACACACACACAGACAGACACGGGAGAGACACACAGACAGACAGACACAGAGAGACAGACAGACAGACACGAGAGACACACAGACAGACACACAGAGACACACGACAGACAGACACGAGAGACACAGACAGACAGACACGAGAGACACAGACAGACAGACACGAGAGACACACAGACAGACAGACACAGAGAGACACACAGACAGACACACACACAGACAGACACACACACACAGATCGCGTCTAAAATCAGTTGTTTCTCTTGCTGCTCGTGTGCTTCCTCTGTTTAGCTTTTTTCAGCTCAGTTCACAGAGTTCAGTCAGCACTGATCTGTTTGAGCACCTCGTATAACTGTAACTGTCCCTTTAAGACTAATTAGTGACCTGTGTGTGTGTGTGAGTGAGTCAGCAGGTTTAGTTAATGTAGATTCAGTGGCGACCCAGAGTTAAACACAGTCTCCTCCGTCTTTGTCCTCCCGTGGACATTAGAGACGTCAGCTTTTATTTATGAGACGCACTTTACTTTAAATGTGGTGTCATTTGTTTTTTATGAGGATTAATGAGCAGATTATGAGTGTTTTATTGTCGCCTGCTCTGATAAATAATGTGTATGTATGTGTCGAGTCTGTGTCCTGCACTTATTCTGAAATAATCAGATTATTCCACTGAATGTACTCAGATTACGTCAGTCAGTGCAGTTGTTCACTATGTTCTTTGAACGTCTAAAGTTAACTCCGCCCAATGCCTGATTTTGATAAATGCCAAGAAGTTAGTGGAGAGCTGGGGCAGGGGGCGTGGCCTGGTCGTGAAATTTGCATCAGAACTGGTGTTTAAAAATGAGAGGGGGAGGAGTCTGGGACACAGATGGGAAAATTCTGCGAATTTGTTTGGGGACCCAAGAATTATCTACTGTGACCCAACTGTGGGTCCTGACCCAGAGTTTGGGAACTCTAGGTCTCTGCTTTTTTCTTTTTTTTGGCGCACGAGAGAAACATCTGTTTGTGCTCATGTGGACGTCTGATGTCCTCAGGGACGGAGACAGAGCAGGGAGGACAGAGACAGAGCAGTGGAGATTTACACCAACATCTCCCATAGATCAAATGTTAAATTGCGTGAAGACGTTCCCTGGACGTCCAATCAGGTGGACGTCCAGAGGGGACAGAGGCTGCGCTGTGACCTGGTGTAGATTTCTCTGGCGTCGCTACGACCACGCTGGTGACTTCACAGAGTAAACATCTTCCAGTCCGTTCACCACGCCTCATATGTTCCCTTAACGTATACGGTTGCCATGGCAACCACATAAAGACGATTACTTTGTTAGATTTTGTCAAGTTCTAAGGTCCACCTAACGTCACCTGACATGCCATCATGTTCTCACATGTTCTTCATGTTCATGTTCTCACATGTTCTTCATGTTCTCACATGTTCTTCATGTTCTCACATGTTCTTCATGTTCTCACATGTTCTTCATGTTCCTAATGTTCTCACATGTTCTTCATATTCTCACATGCTCCTCATGTTCTCACATGTTCTTCATGTTGTTCTTGCTTATGTTCTCACATGTTCATGTTCCTCATGTTCTCACATGTTGTTCATGTTCTCACATGTTGTTCATGTTCTCACATGTTGGAGGGAGAAAAGTGCGGGAACATGAGATGGAAAGACTCACACACACACACAGTAATTTTGGTGTTATTTTTCCGTTCACCCTTTTCTCTTCTCTTCTTCTCGTCTGTGAACACCTTTAGTTTCCACTTCAGCTGGTGACTTCACAGAGTAAAAATCTTCCAGTCCGTTCACCACGCCTCATATGTTCCCTTAACGTATACGGTTGCCATGGCAACCACATAAAGACGATTACTTTGTTAGATTTTGTCAAGTTCTAAGGTCCACCTAACGTCACCTGACATGCCATCATGTTCTACATGTTCTTCATGTTCATGTTCTCACATGTTCTTCATGTTCTCACATGTTCTTCATGTTCTCACATGTTCTTCATATTCTCACATGTTCTTCATGTTCCTAATGTTCTCACATGTTCTTCATATTCTCACATGCTCCTCATGTTCTCACATGTTCTTCATGTTGTTCTTGCTTATGTTCTCACATGTTCATGTTCCTCATGTTCTCACATGTTGTTCATGTTCTCACATGTTGTTCATGTTCTCACATGTTGGAGGGAGAAAAGTGCGGGAACATGAGATGGAAAGACTCACACACACACACAGTAATTTTGGTGTTATTTTTCCGTTCACCCTTTTCTCTTCTCTTCTTCTCGTCTGTGAACACCTTTAGTTTCCACTTCAGTCTGATCACATGACTCACTCTCTTCTTCTCCTGGTTTTTTCATCCTCTCTTTACATCCGATCAACTCTGAACATGAGATCAGTCACACGGAACATGAGGAAAGAAAGATGACAGAGGAGAGGAAAGGAAGGACATAGAGGAAAGAAAAAGATGGAGAGAGAAGGAAAGAAAGAGAGAACGGGACTTAAGAAAGAAAGATAAAGAGGGAGAGACAGAAAAAATTCAAATAGAGAATGAAAAGGAAGGAAAGAAAGAAAGGAAAAGTTGAAGGGAGGAAAGAAGGATAAGGAGAAAGATAGATAATTAGGGAAGAAGTGGAAGAGAGAGGTGGGTGGGTTGTTTTTGGGAAATGGGTCAAGAG
>NW_025321272.1:0-12627 GCF_019176455.1 Solea senegalensis
AGTAAAAGGAAAGCCTGTGTGTCTTGTGTGTGGAGACAGTGTGTCGTTATGAAAGAATATAACTTAAGAAGGCACTATGAAACATGCAACTGTTTTGCACTTTTCAAGTTTGCACTAACTTCTATTTTTATTATAAAAGACAGACATTGGTGAGGATCAGAGCAGCACACTGATTTGTTTTGTAACATGCTGTTTCATTTTTGCATTTATCTTGCCATTGAGCTTTGAAGGAAAATAACATTTTGCTGTTTACCTGTTAAAAAGAAGAAGAAGGAAAAACGTTTTCAATTTGTTACTGAAAGAGCCTTGAGAAAATATTGCAACTGATTTAATTTAATTTAATTTAATTTAATTTAATTTAATTTTATTTTATTTTATTTTATTTTATTTTATTTTATTTTATTTTATTTTATTTAATGATTGAGTGCAATATAGGCTGTGGTATTGGTATTGGTATTGGTTCAATATGTGCAGTAATTGCAAGTTTTAATAAATATTTAACCCTCCACCTGTACCATTTTTTTTATTTTGGCCCCCGTGTATTTGACTTTGTCATTACTGCTTTACAGACATGTTCCGGACGGGTCTGAGGTCTCACGTATCAAGTTTCAAGTGGATACAACAATCCCAATTAGAGCAGCATGAGAAACTGTAAATGTTAGATTTGATAGATTTTTAGGCAAATGCCTCCATCATGTGGCGAGCAATGGTTACTGCATGAACAAACCACTCAGTTGAGGGAATCCTTTGCATTTTTGCCAGGCAACACAGTTGAACGATTTGTTATCATATTCAGCAAGCATCATCTACCATGTGTTTTACATGTTTTCATTCATTTTGAGTATGATACAATGAAATTTGTTAAAGTTATAAGGGAAATTGTGAAATTGTATTTTCTGTTACCACCAGAAGGAGCTGTTTTCAAAATGTACAGTTTTTGCATGAGCATCTTCAGCAATATCCCATCATCGATCGTCACGAGTTTGGTTAAGATCTGACCTTCCATCGCAAAGTTATAAGAGTTTGTTGTTGTAGCGAAATACCAGATGTCATATTGTCTGCCGTCAACGGGGGCACTGTTTTTGAAAGTGAATATTTTCATATAGGCATCTTCAGGGATTGACTATCATCAATCCTAGCAAGTTTGGTTCAGATTGGAATAGCATTCGCAAAGTGGTAGCAGTTTGTTTTTTGTCGCAAATAGCTGACTTTGTAGTGTTGTCATGGCAACACTGTTGAACAATTTGTTATCATATTAGGCACACATCATCTACCATGTGTTTGGAATGTTTTCCCAAATTTTGAGTTTGATACAAGGACATTTGTTAAAGTTATAAGGGAAATTGTGAACTTGTACTTTCTGTTACCACCAGGTGGCGCTGTTTCCAAAATTTAAAATTTTTGCATAGGCATCTTCAGCAAAAGCCCATCATCGATCATCACAAGTTTGGTTAAGATCTGACCTTCAATCGCAAAGTTATAAGAGTTTGTTGTGTGTTGCGAAATACCAGACTTCCTAGTGTTTGCCACCACCAGGAGGCGATGTTTTCAAAATTTACAGTTTTTGCATAGACATCTTTAGCAAGGGCCCATCATCGATTGTCACTTGTTTGGTTAATATCTGACCTTCCATGGCAAAGTTATAAGAGATTGTTGTGTGTTGCGAGGAATCGTGATTTTCGCCAACTTTCCTGACCTTCTTCTTGTTCGCCGTGATACTTAATGAAAAGATTTTGATACCTTTGGATCCTCAACTTGTTCACAGTGACCTCACAAAGTTTCAAGGTGATCCCATGAAAGCTCTATGACAAGTGCGTTCACATACCATTGGTGCGAAATGGCCAAAATCTGCAAAAATGTACTTTCAATCCAAGATGGCGGCTTTCCCGTTCGTTTTAGAGCATAGGCTGCTTTGAATTTTTTGACCGTCCTGACCTAAGGAACGCGTGAGTACCAAGTTTAGTGCATGTACATTAAACGTGCTCCTCAGGAGGACAAGTTTTACGGGTTGTAAGAGTTTCGCCTTTTGTTGTGAAAAATATGAATGAACGCCAACTTTGGCGCCCCCTATCTCAAAAACCATGTGACATTTTAAAAAACTTTTAATAACTTTAGATCCTCAACTTATTCACAGTGACCTCACCCAGTTTGAAGGTGATCCCTTTAAAGCTCTATGACAAGTGCGTTCACATACCATTGGTGCGAAATGGCCAAAATCTGCAAAAAATGTACTTTCAATCCAAAATGGCAACTTTCCTGTTCATTTTAGAGCTTCGGCTACGCTGACTTTTTTGACCGTCTGGACCTAACGAACGCGTGAGTACCAAGTTTTGTGCATGTACATTCAACGTGCTCCTCAGGAGGACAAGTTTTACGTGTTGTAAGAGTTTTGCCTTTTGTTGTGAAAAATATGAATGAACACCAACTTTGGCGCCCCCTATCTCGTACACCGAGCGACATTTTAAAAAGCTTTCAGGAACTTATGCTTGGCAACATGTTCACAGTGACCTCACCAATTTTCAAGGTGATCGCACAAAAACTCTAGGACAAGTTCATTCAAATATCAGGTGTCATAGTGTCTGCTGTCACAAGGGGGCGCTGTTTTTGAAAGTGAATATTTTCATATAGGTGTCTTCAGGGCCGGACTATCATCAATCCTAGCAAGTTTGGTTCAGATTGGACTCAGATTCGCAAAGTTGTAGCAGTTTGTTTTTTTGTCACAAATATCTGACTTTGCAGTGTTGCTATGGCAACACCGTTGAACCATTTGTTATCATAATAAGCACGCATCATCTTTCATGTGTTTTAAATGTTGTCACAAATTTTGAGTTTGATACGATTAACTATGTAAAAGTTATTACTGAAATTGTTTTTTTTTGTATTTTTAATTACCACTAGGAGGCGCTGTGCTAAAAATGTACAGTTTTTCCACAGATTTCTTCAGCAATAGTCCATCATCAACCCTAGGTAATTTGGTTGGGATGTGACCTTCTATCGCAAAGTTATAAGAGTTTTGTTGCCTGTGGCGAAAAAAAAAATTTTTCACCAACTTTGCCGGCCCATTTCTCGTACGCCATGCGACATTTGAACTAACCATAAGCATCGTAAGCTCCTGAACTTGTCCAAAGTGACCTCACCAAGTTTGAACGTGATCCCATGTAAGCTCTAGGACAAGTTCGTTCAAATACCGATGGTGCGAAATGGCCAAAATCGGCAAAAAATGAACTTTCAATCCAAGATGGCGGCTTTCCTGTTCGTTTTAGAGCTTAGGCTTGCCTAGGTTTTTTGACCGTCCCGACCCAAGGAACGCGTGTACCAAGTTTCGTGCATGTACATTAAACGTGCTCCTCAGGACGACAAGTTTTAGGGGCTGGAGCAGTTATTTGCCCCGCCCACTTTCATTTTTTAACGCACATTCCCGGAAACACTAATAAACGTAAATTTTCACCAGGTCTGATGTGCTTGCAAAAATTGGTGAGTTTTGGGGCATGTTCAGGGCCTCAAAAAGGCGATTCATTTAGAGGAAAAATAATAATAACTAGTACCGCAAGCGGTAATCAACGGGTTCGAGCTTGACGGCTCGCGGGTCTCCCTGCGCCCACCTCGCCGTGCGAGACGTCTAGCTCATCTTCCGTTCATTCACCGCTTGCGGCAGTAGTAATTTTCAGCTTAGACTATTTTCAGCCTCCATGTGCTAAGTTAGATGGCACTTCCTGTTTAAAATGGCCGACTTCCTGTTTGGTGAAAGGTGTGTCCGTAAACGTGTTCAGGGACGTTCCTTTGACTCACATATCAAGTTTTGTGAAGATTGGAAAATGTTAGACTTGACTTCCTGTTTCGGGAGTTTTACTTCTTGTAGGGAGGTTATCCTTTACAGCACATATGTCAGAATCAAGGCCCGTGAATGAGTTATGTCTGCCCGCGGGATGATTTTGAATTACTATTAAAACCGGCTTGCACTATTATGTGCCCTCAGCACCATAATACTACAAATCCCAAGATGCACTGCGAGTGCGATCCCGTGTCATCATTCATGAACAGCATCACAGTCACAGTGGAGGACTAAACATTGCTGTCATTTTTCATCTCCCTCTCCCCCAAATAGACAAATAGAAAAGTAGCCGGTGAAAACAGGGTTTTCAAGACAGGTGGGAGGCAGAATAATGTTCACCGAAGTAAAAGGAAAGCCTGTGTGTCTTGTGTGTGGAGACAGTGTGGTCGTTATGAAAGAATATAACTTAAGAAGGCACTATGAAACTTGCAACTGTTTTGCACTTTTCAAGTTTGCATTAACTTCTAATTTTATTATAAAAGACAAACATTGGTGAGGATCAGAGCAGCACACTGATTTGTTTTGTAACATGCTGTTTCATTTTTGCATTTATCTTGCCATTGAGCTTTGAAGGAAAATAACATTTTGCTGTTTACCTGTTAAAAAGAAGAAGGAAAAATGTTTTCAATTTGTTACTGAAAGAGCCTTAAGAAAATATTGCAACTGATTTTATTTATATTTTGCTTAATTTAATTTAATTTAATTTAATTTAAATTAATTTAATGTTTGAGAGCAATATAGGCTTTTGTATTGGTATTGGTTCAATATGTGCAGTAATTGCAAGTTTTAATAAATATTTAACCCTCCACCTGTACCATTTTTTTTATTTTGGCCCCCCGTGTATTTGACTTTGGCATTACTGCTTTACAGACATGTTACGGACGGGTCTGAGGTCTCATGTATCAAGTTTCAAGTGGATACAACAATCCCAATTAGAGCAGCATGAGAAACTGTAAATGTTAGATTTGATAGATTTGTAGGCAAATGCCTCCATCATGTGGCGAACAATGGTTACTGCATGAACAAAACACTCAGTTGAGGGAATCCTTTGCATTTTTTCCAGGCAAAACCGTTGAACGATTTGTTATCATATTCAGCAAGCATCATCTACCATGTGTTTTACATGTTTTCATTCATTTGGAGTATGATACAATGACATTTGTTAAAGTTATAAGGGAAATTGTGAACTTGTATTTTATGTTACCACCAGAAGGCGCTGTTTTCAAAATGTACAGTTTTTGCACAAGCATCTTCAGCAAGATCCCATCATCGATCGTCACGAGTTTGGTTAAGATCTGACCTTCCATCGCAAAGTTATAAGAGTTTGTTGTTGTAGCGAAATACTAGACGTCATATTGTCTGCCGTCAACAGAAGGCACTGTTTTTGAAAGTGAATATTTTCATACAGGCATCTTCAGGGATTGACTATCATCAATCCTAGCAAGTTTGGTTCAGATTGGAATAGCATTAGCAAAGTGGTAGCAGTTTGTTTTTTGTCGCAAATATCTGACTTTGCAGTGTTGTCATTGCAACACTGTTGAACAATTTGTTATCATATTAGGCACGCATCATCTACCATGTGTTTTGAATGTTTTCCCAAATTTTGAGTTTGATACAAGGAAATTTGTTAAAGTTATAAGGGAAATTGTGAACTTGTACTTTCTGTTACCACCAGGTGGCGCTGTTTCCAAAATTTACAGTTTTTGCTTAGGCATCTTTAGCAAAAGCCCATCATCTATCATCACAAGTTTGGTTAAGATCTGACCTTCAATCGCAAAGTTATAAGAGTTTGTTGTGTGTTGCGAAATACCAGACTTCATAGCGTTTGCCACCTCCAGGAGGCGATGTTTTCAAAATTTACAGTTTTTGCATAGACATCTTTAGCAAGGGCCCATCATCGATTGTCACTTGTTTGGTTAATATCTGACCTTCCATGGCAAAGTTATGAGAGATTGTTGTGTGTTGCGAGGAATCGTGATTTTCGCCAACTTTGCCGCCCTTCTTCTTGTTAGCCGTGATACTTGATGAAAAGATTTTGATACCTTTGGATCCTCAACTTGTTCACAGTGACCTCAGCAAGTTTGAAGGTGATCCCATGAAAGCTCTATGACAAGTGCGTTCACATACCATTGGTGTGAAATGGCCAAAATCTGCAAAAAATGTACTTTCAATCCAAGATGGCGGCTTTCCTGTTCGTTTTAGAGCTTCGGCTACGCTGACTTTTTTGACCGTCTGGACCTAAGGAACGCGTGAGTACCAAGTTCCGTGCATGTACATTCAACGTGCTCCTCAGGAGGACAAGTTTTACGGGTTGTAAGAGTTTCACCTTTTGTTGTGAAAAATATGAATGAACACCAACTTTGGCGCCCCCTATCTCGTACACCGAGCGATATTTTTAAAAGCTTTCAGGAACTTATGCTCGGCAACTTGTTCACAGTGACCTCACCAACTTTCAAGGTGATCGCATAAAAATTCTAGGATTAGTTCATTCAAATATCAGGTGTCATAGTGTCTGCTGTCACCAGGGGGCACTGTTTTTGAAAGTGAATATTTTCATATAGGCGTCTTCAGGGCCAGATTATCATCAATCAGAGCAAGTTTGGTTCAGATCGGACTCGGATTCGTAAAGTTGTAGCAGTTTGTTTTTTGTCACAAATATCTGACTTTTCAGTGTTGCTGTGGCAACAGCGTTGAACGATTTGTTATCATATAAAGCTAGCATCATCGACCATGTGTTTTGAATGTTTTCCCAATTTTTGAGTTTGATACGATTAACTCTGTAAAAGTTATTACCGAAATGTTTATTTTTTGGATTTTCTGTTACCACAAGGAGGCACTGTGCTCAAAATTTACGTTTTTTTCACAGACTTCTTCAGCAATGGTCCATCATCAACCCTAGATAATTTGGTTGGGATGTGACCTTCTATCGCAAAGTTATAAGAGTTTTGTTGCCTGTGGCGAAACATTAAAATTTTCACCAACTTTGCCGGCCCCTTACTCTTACGCCATAATACCTATTGAAAAGATTTTGATACCTTTGGATCCTCAACTTGTCCAAAGTGACCTCACCAAGTTTGAAGGTGATCCCATGAAAGTTCTAGGACAAATCTGTTCAAATATCATTGGTGCGAAATGGCTAAAATCAGCAAAGCATTTACTTTCAATCCAAGATGGCGGCTTTCCTGTTCGTTTTAGAGCATAGGCTACGCTGACTTTTTTGACCGGCCCGACCTAAGGAACACGTGTACCAAGTTTTGTGCATGTACATTAAACGTGCTCCTCAGGACCACAATTTTTAGGGGGTGGAGCAGTTTTTTGGCCCGTCCACTTTCACCAGGGGGCGCTGATTTTGACATGAAATATTTTCACATAGGTTTGTTCAGGGCCAGACTATCAACAATCCTAGCAAGTTTGGTTCAGATTGGACCAGGATTGGCAAAGTTGTAACAGTTTTTTTTTTAGTATTTTCTACCACCACCAGGAGGCGCTGTTTTCAAAATGTATTGTTTTCGGCAATATAGTGGCCTTCAGCAACTACCCATTATCAAACATAGGAAGTTTGGTTGGGATTGGATCTTCAATCGCAAAGTTATAAGAGTTTCGCTTTTTGTTGTGAAAAATAGGAATTTACACCCACTTTGGCGCCCCCTATCTCGTACACCATGAGACATTTTAAAAAACTTTTGATAACTTAAGTTCCTCAACTGGTTCACAGTGACCTGACCGAGTTTAAAGGTGATCGCACAAGAACTCTCGGATTTATTCATTCAAATACCAGAGGTCATATTGTCTCCGTCACCAGGGGGTGCTGTTTTTGAAAGTGAATATTATCATATAGACGTCTTCAGGGCCGGACTATCATCAATCCTAGCAAGTTTGGTTCAGATTGGACTAGGATTAGCGAAGTTGTAGCAGTTTGTTTTTTTGTCGCAAAAATCCGACTTTGCATCATTACCATGGCAACATCATGTAACTCTACGCCATCATATTGAGCACGCATAGTCTACCTTGTGTTTAGGGTGATTTTTACCAATTTTGAGTTTGATACGATAATCTCTGTAAAAGTTATTCCCGAAATTGTAAAAGTAACTTTTTTTTTTAGATTTTCTGCCACCACCAGGAGGCGATGTTTACAAACTTGACAGTTTTTGCATAGCCATCTTCAGCAAGGGCCCATCATCGATCGCCACAAGTTTGGTTACGATCGGACCTTCCATCACAAAGTTATAAGAGTTTCGTTGCGTGTAGCGAGAAATTACAAATTTTCGCCAACTTTGCCGGCCCTTTTCTCGTACACCATGCGACATTTCAACTAACCATAAGCATCGTTAGATCCCCAACTTGTCCACAGTGCCCTCACCAAGTTTGAACAGGATCCCATGTAAGCTCTAGGACAAGTTCGTTCACATACCATTGCTGCAAAATGGCCAAAATAGGCCAAAAATGGCTGTTCAACCCAAGATGGCGGCCTTCCTGTAGGACTTACAGCGGCGCTAGCACGGACTTTTTGGACCGTCCTGACATGCTTAACACGTGTACCAATTTTCGTGCATGTACGTGAAACACGAGAAAAATCGGCCTGATGAAAGCTGTTTTTCATTTTCGTAAGCCCCGCCCACTTTCAATTTTGAACGCAGTGTCCCCGAACTACTATCAGACGTAAATTTACACCAGGTTTGATGCCCTCGCAAAAATTGGTGAGTTTTCGTGTATGGGAAAGGCCTCAAAAAGGCGATTCATTTAGAGGAATAATAATAATAATAATAAGAATAATCTTCACAGTTTCAATAGGGTTCTTGCAACCAAGTTGCTCGAACCCTAACTAGTACCGCAAGCGGTAATTGACGGGTTCGAGCTTGACGGCTCGCGAGTCCCCGTGCGTCCACGTCGCCGCGCGAGTCCTCTTCCTCATCTTCCGTTCATTCACCGCTTGTGGTACTGGTTATTTTCAGCTGCATCCCAGCGCAATGTCAGGCGTGTCCTTTTAAAATGGCCGTCTTCCTGTTGGGTGAAAGGCGTGTCCGTAAACGTGTTTAGGGAAGGTACCTTGACTTACATAACAAGTTTCGTGTGGAGCGGAGAATGTCAGACTTTACTTCCTGTTTCGGGAGTTGTACTTCCTGTAAGGAGGTCATCCTTTACAGACATGTTCAGGGCGGGTCTGAGGTCTAACAGTGTGATTTCATCTATAACTAGTTATTTTTGTGATAGAACATCTGATGGTATAAGAATTTAGGGTGCATTTTCTCTTTTTTCCCTCTGTTACTTTTTCTCTCTTCCCATTTTCCCTGTTTTTTTTCCTTGGCCCCTCTTGCAGTACCTTTTGCCCCATCTTTCCCTTTCAGAGCAGCATGAGAAACTGTAAATGTTAGATTTGATAGATTTGTAGGCAAATGCCTCCATCATGTGGCGAACAAAGGTTACTGCACTGACAAACCACTCAGTAGAGTGGGTCCTGTGCAGTGTTCTTATGTCAACACCGTTGAACGATTTGTTATCATATTCAGCAAGCATCATCTACCATGTGTTTTACATGTTTTCATTCATTTTGAGTATGATACAATGAAATTTGTTAAAGTTATAAGGGAAATTGTGAAATTGTATTTTCTGTTACCACCAGAAGGCGCTGTTTTTAAAATGTACAGTTTTTGCATAAGCATCTTCAGCAAGATCCCATCATCGATCGTCACTAGTTTGGTTAAGATCTGACCTTCCATCGCAAAGTTATAAGAGTTTGTTGTTGTAGCGAAATACCAGACGTCATATTGTCTGCCGTCAACAAGGGGCACTGTTTTTGAAAATGAATATTTTCATATAGGCATCTTCAGGGATTGACTATCATCAATCCTAGCAAGTTTGGTTCAGATTGGAATAGCATTCGCAAAGTGGTAGCAGTTTGTTTTTTGTCGCAAATATCTGACTTTGTAGTGTTGTCATGGCAACACTGTTGAACAATTTGTTATCATATTAGGCTCACATCATCTACCATGTGTTTGGAATGTTTTCCCAAATTTTGAGTTTGATACAAGGACATTTGTTAAAGTTATAAGGGAAATTGTGAACTTGTATTTTCTGTTACCACCAGTTGGCGCTGTTTTCAAAATTTACAATTTTTGCATAGGCATCTTCAGCAAAAGCCCATCATCGATCATCACAAGTTTGGTTAAGATCTGACCTTCAATCGCAAAGTTATAAGAGTTTGTTGTGTGTTGCGAAATACCAGACTTCCTAGTGTTTGCCACCACCAGGAGGCGATGTTTTCAAAATTTACAGTTTTTGCATAGACATCTTTAGCAAGGGCACATCATCGATTGTCACTTGTTTGGTTACTATCTGACCTTCCATGGCAAAGTTATAAGAGATTGTTGTGTGTTGCGAGGAATCGTGATTTTAGCCAACTTTCCTGACCTTCTTCTTGTTCGCCGTGATACTTAATGAAAAGATTTTGATACCTTTGGATCCTCAACTTGTTCACAGTGACCTCACAAAGTTTCAAGGTGATCCCATGAAAGCTCTATGACAAGTGCGTTCACATACCATTGGTGCGAAATGGCCAAAATCTGCAAAAATGTTCTTTCAATCCAAGATGGCGGCTTTCCCGTTCGTTTTAGAGCATAGGCTGCTTTGAATTTTTTGCCCGTCCTGACCTAAGGAACGCGTGAGTACCAAGTTTAGTGCATGTACATTAAACGTGCTCCTCAGGAGGACAAGTTTTACGGGTTGTAAGAGTTTCGCCTTTTGTTGTGAAAATATGAATGAACGCCAACTTTGGCGCCCCCTATCTCAAAAACCATGTGACATTTTAAAAAACTTTTAATAACTTTAGATCCTCAACTTATTCACAGTGACCTCAACCAGTTTGAAGGTGATAGAATTAAAGCTCTATGACAAGTGCGTTCACATACCATTGGTGCGAAATGGCCAAAATCTGCGAAAAATGTACTTTCAATCCAAAATGGCGGCTTTCCTGTGCGTTTTAGAGGTTCGGCTACGCTGACTTTTTTGACCGTCTGGACCTAACGAACGCGTGAGTACCAAGTTTCGTGCATGTACATTCAACGTGCTCCTCAGGAGGACAAGTTTTACTGGTTGTAAGAGTTTTGCCTTTTGTTGTGAAAAATATGAATGAACACCAACTTTGGCGCCCCCTATCTCGTTCACCGAGCGACATTTTAAAAAGCTTTCAGTAACATATGCTCGGCAACTTGTTCACAGTGACCTCACTAATTTTCAAGGTGATCGCACAAAAACTCTAGGACAAGTTCATTCAAATATCAGGTGTCATAGTGGCTGCTGTCACAAGGGGGCGCTGTTTTTGAAAGTGAATATTTTCAAATAGGTGTCTTCAGGGCCAGACTATCATCAATCCTAGCAAGTTTGGTTCAGAGTGGACTCAGTTTCGCAAAGTTGTAGCAGTTTGTTGTTTTGTCACAAATATCTGACTTTGCAGTGTTGCTATGGCAACACCGTTGCGCCATTTGTTATCATAATAAGCACGCATCATCTTTCATGTGTTTTAAATGTTGTCACAAATTTTGAGTTTGATACGATTAAATATGTAAAAGTTATTAACGAAATTGTGTATTTGTTGTATTTTCTGTTACCACAAGGAGGCGCTGTGCTAAAAATGTACAGTTTTTCCACAGACTTCTTCAGCAATGGTCCATCATCAACCCTAGGTAATTTGGTTGGGAAGTGACCTTCTATCGAAAAGTTATAAGAGTTTTGTTGCCTGTGGCGAAAAATAAAAATTTTCACCAACTTTGCCGGCCCCTTTCTCGTACACCATGATACTTATTAAAAAGTTTTTAGCAACTTTAGATCCTCAACTTGTCCAAAGTGACCTCACCAAGTTTGAACGTGATCCAATGTAAGCTCTAGGACAAGTTCGTTCAAATACCGATGGTGCGATATGGCCAAAATCGGCAAAAAATGAATTTTCAATCCAAGATGGCGGCTTTCCTGTTAGTTTTAGAGCATAGGCTACGCTGACTTTTTTGACCATCCCGACCTAAAGAACGCGTGTACCAAGTTTCGTGCATGTACATTAAACGTGCTCCTCAGGCCCACAAGTTTTAGGGGGTGGAGCAGTTATTTGCCCCGCCCACTTTCATTTTTTAACGCACATTCCCCGAAACATTAATATACGTAATTTTACACCAGGTCTGATGGGGTTGCAAAATTTGGTGAGTTTTGGGGCATGGGAAAGGCCTCAAAAACGCAATTCATTTGGAGGAATAATAATAAGAACTAGTACCGCAAGCGGTAATCAACGGGTTCGAGCTTGACGGCTCGCGAGTCCCTGTGCGTCCACGTTGCAGCGCGAGTCCTCTTCCTCATCTTCCGTTCATTCACTGCTTGTGGTACTGGTTATTTTCAGCTGCATCCCCGCGCAATGTCAGGCGTGTCCGTTTAAAATGGCCGTCTTCCTGTTGGGTGAAAGGCGTGTACGTAAACATGTTTAGGGAAGGTACCTTGACTTACATAATAAGTTTCGTGTGGATCGGAGAATGTCAGACATTACTTCCTGTTTCGGGAGTTGTACTTCCTGTAAGGAGGTCATCCTTTACAGACATGTTCAGGGCCGGTCTGAGGTCTGAGGTCTAACAGTGTGATTTTGTCTATAAGTTGTTATTTTTGTGAAAAACAACTGATGGTATCAGAATTGAAGCTGAATTTTAGAAATAACTAGTTATTTTTGTGATAGAACATCTGATGGTATACGAATTTAGGGTGCATTTTCTCTTTTTTCCCTCTGTTACTTTTTCGCTCTTCCCATTTTCCCTGTTTTTTTT
>NW_025321273.1:0-24649 GCF_019176455.1 Solea senegalensis
TGAGCGTGTGTGTGTGTGTGCTGTCATCCTGGATAGCCCACAACAATTTTGTCAGTGAGCAGATAAAGTAAAGTATCTCTGTGTGTCCAGACATTTTAGCCGAACACAGGGCAGTGTTGGCACATTTTGGTTATTTCTGGTGAAATACGTGCAACGTTTATATCTGCAACAGCAGCAGACAAGTGCTCGCAAAGATAAGCCCAGGTGCCTTCAGGTTTCAGCAAAACAAATTTACACTGTAACTTCATTCAGCTGAAGGCTCAGTGAAAACTCTTTTTCCAGGTTAGCCACAGGAAAGTCATCATCCACATCCCTAACGCCACTATAATTAAATTAAATTAAATTAAGTACAATACACTCCAAGAGCTCTAAACTTCATTGGAACTACTTTTTCTGAATAAATAGTTGCCAATAAACTGTGCTGTATGGACCAACAAGAGTAAACGATAACGGGAGATTGCAGTAAGATTTTCTTCTTACCTTGAATTACTTTTTCCTTGTTGTGTGAGAGGTCAAAATGAAGTCACTTTTTTAGTAATAGTGACATTCAATTATTAGTTTGATCAGTTCCCCTAAACTGTTCTGTAAGGCTAACTGTGCTGCAGTGCCAGGCGGCAATTTTCATACACAAGGCCATACAGACTGCAGAGCTCGATGTCCTGCTGTCAGACATCAGCAAATGTATTACTAAAGCTGGGGTTGGCAACATATTAGACTTCTGCAACCTACAAAAGCAAAGACACAACCTTTAAGGGATGGAAATAATTCCTCTGGTATTCTGTGGAAAATACAGCATGTGTTTCTGCCTATGCTCAACCAGACAGAGAGCTGTGGTCCCTAAACTTTGGTATATAAATGCAAAAGGCAAAAGAATAACAAAAGACATCATTTGATGATTCAGGAAGCAGCATTGTCGTCTTGTTTGGTTCCTGTTAGGGGCAGAGATCCAGCACTGGACTGCAGCAATGAGTAGTGATCCATCCATCCATCCATCCATCCATCCTTTTCCTTCCACAGAAGGGTGGCGGGGGAGCTGTGCGGGTCACACCCTGGACAGTTCGCCAGAATTGAGATAAATTAACTTTTAAAATGAAATCTTTTTAGATAAATCTTGAATTTGCACTGCTGTACCTGGAAATCCTGCCAAACCTCCACAGTGACAGAAGGATCGAAACTATACTCTTAAGCACCATGTTGTGAAAGTTCTGGTATGGACTTTCAACACATTCTCTATCTCTGCATAGTTTGAGTGCTGAAGATTAACGGCTCTCAGTGTGGAAATGCCATTCCTTTCAGGCTATTGTTGAATATTTCCAACCCTCTTCAGGTAGAATCATATCTTCAGCTCACTTTATTAAAATCCCTATTTAAATATCTCAGTTTCCTATTGGAGTCACGTATGGGTCCCAGTGAATGACACAATAACTTGATATCTTATTCAATTGAAATGCCACGGAGCAATAACTGTTTGCTGCAGCAAACAGCTTGCAAATAAAGCTTGTCTCCCTGAGCGGTAATAAAAACCCTCATATGGAAGAGGTTATATTAGGACTTGTGAAATCAAATAGATAGGATCTGGAGTACTTGGTTTCACTCTGAGCTCTGCAAAGAAGGGTTAGCTGCCTTGTGGTGTGTTGAGGTGTTGCACTCAAACACACACGTATGCAAAATCCGTCAGCTTCTTGTGTTTGGTTTGGCCTAACTATGTTTACATGCACTTAAATAGCCAGGTTAGTGTGTGCACCACCTGCAGCACATAACGTCATGCCAAAGAAAGTAACCATTATTGAGCATCAGGAGAAAAAGGATTATTTTAATATTTCTAAGCCCCCAGGTCTTACTTTCCATGTCTGTGTGGCCACAGAGGTCTTGTAGAGTCCACGTGATATACGTAGTGTGTGAGTATGATGCATAAGATTCAAGATGATTCATAACTGCAATTTGAGATGTTACATAAATGATAAATCACGAAGAACTTAATGGTAATATTGTAAAGACAGCATGGGAGTGCACAATCATATCACCAGTATATTTATCAGTGTTAAAGACAATTTAGGGACCACTTTGTTTGCTGTTGATGTTGACAAACAAGTCACACATAAGTGAATTCATCACATCTGCTAGATCAACAACTGGGATCCAGCAGATTTGATTTTTCTCTCGTCCTTTTAACTACAGACTTGTCTATAAAGTCATCATGAATGTCATTAACGACTCCTAAGTCACTCGTAATGAAGACTCCAATACCTTGGTTAATTAATTAATAAATTAATAAATGAATCAATGTGCCATCATGAGATACCGTTAATACATGCACATTTGCTACACACAGAATACTATGACCCAGGCCTATTGCATTCACATCGTTCATACATCGGCATTGCAAATGATGTGAACGACACAATAAAAACTGATGCGATGTGAACGATGTGCAGGTCTAATGTTTGTGTAATTTACTCGAGTTGAAATATTTGAACTTCTGCCTGACACGATGTTGTAATCAACGATGAGATTGGGACAGAAATGTTGGCAAGAAAACACCCCCTCCCATTCTTTCTATTGTTCTGGAGAAGAACACACAATTATTGATTGTGTTTATCTGTTCCTGCATGTGAGTGTTGAAAAAAAACATACTCACAGGTTGTTCCAACTGGTATCTCTAGCAAATGTTTATGGTTCGCCCTGTTTTTTCCCCCCTCGTATTTCTTGTTGTATTGCTGTGGACACACACACACACACACACACCTGTGACTCACTGGATGCTAAACTACAACTGAAACCTGCTGGATAAAATCAGATTTAAAACATTCTCTGTCTGAGTGTGTAGTGTAATTATAATGGTGCAGACGCCATGGGGATCTCTTTGTTTCCAGTATTTTCAGACTTTTGTTTGCTCAGCCTTAGATTGACACCCCATTCTTCCTGGTTTACCTGCCATGATTAGTCCTTGTTGGTATCCAGAGTTACTATAAAAAAATCCTAATCCTCTCTGGTTACCTGCCATTTTTCATTCCATGCCCCTGCCTGTCCTGCTCCTTCAACATGGATTTACTGCCACAGCTCTTTACACAATAAAGCACTGTTTGTGATCTTTTGCAGTTGCTACACGCGTATTAAAAGAAAATGTAATTTTAAATGTAAGCGCAAGCAAGACACGGATATCAAGTGGCTCGCTTTCACTTTCAGCCAAGTGTAAAAATAACTCCAGAGCAACTGTCAAGTGATCACATGATTGATCACAAGTATATGCTGCAATAAACGAAATGTGCAGCGCTGGATGTCACTCAAACTCTGACTTTGGAATGTCACTGCGTAATGCACTTCACAAAAAAGAAGCGTAAAGCGTCTCTTGAGATTGAATACTTGTTGTTTTTTGTTTAGCAAGATCATTCTGGAGCTCACCAAAGCCAAAATGACTTACTTGAACCATAATATTCTGACTATAGGAAGTGTAAACATTGCATATCATCATGACATGTCATAGTAGTTTCTTCACAACAATCTGTAGGTTGGGGATAGAGTTCCAATATTCCAATATTTCTGGACAGAGACGTGAGTATGTAATTTAAAAAAAAAAAAAAAAGTTAATATTGTGATGTCAAGTTAAATGACAATAACTAATATAGAAGAAGAAGAAGGTAACACACAGTGGGGCCAGATGGAACAGTGTTGTTGATGGTCTGTGCTCTGCTAGGGGCAAAGGGCCCGAGTAAGTAAGTAAGTAAGAGTGATGTAATCTTATTTGGTCCATAATCACTTAAGCCTTCTGGCACCTCACTTCCACGCCCAGGTTCTGACCCAGCTCTAAAATTTGCTATTAAATTCTGTTATTTCTATCCACACGTCTACAGAATGGTAACCCTTCTCTCTGCTGATCTTAGGTTTGTGTATAATGCATTCATTTCCTTATAGCTGAATTACTCTAATGGCCTTTCTTTGGGCATTGTCCTGTCATTGCTGTCACATGTGGACCATTAAGTTGTACCACAAAGGCAGACAGCATATCACCTGTACTTGTATGTCACTGTATATAAATATTGTACATCTTTGAGTCTCCTTTGACATCTTTTAGAGTCAGTGATCCTGTTCAAGGCTTGATTAGACTTGAGTATGTGAATCTCTTAAAACAAGTATAAACATTGCTCCAAAGTTTGGTCAGAGTTTTGATTAACAACCTTTAACGTGTAAACACACGTTTCAGAGAATGCAGACACATTACCTTGTGATTTGCTTGTGTGCACAATGTACACTGTTACATCTTGCACCCTTAACAGCGGGATGATGAGATCCATGCTCGCAAACGTCACCAACTACAAAGGCCTTTTATTATGTTGGGTGTTAACCTTTAACCAGGAGCAGCCTTGAGTTGCTGCATACACAGAGGCTAACAAGGTCACACGAGCGTGCCATGCTGTGCACATGCCTGTGGGGTGTAGACTCCACTTTGAGTTGGAGATAACCTTCCTAAACAAGAGAGGTCCTGGGACTGAGAGGCGAATAAGTCACTGATTATCTGTGTTTAGAAAGGTCAGCTGTTGTTACAGCCCCGAACGTGACGTGTCCACGAGCTTATCTGTGCCCCAGCGCTGATGGCCAAACAGCTTCCTGTGTGAAGAGGTAAGAGAAGAGCTGTTGGAGACAGACTTGGACCAGAGCTTTTCCCCTGTGAGTGTGGAGAGAGCCATATCATACACCTGGTGAAAAGTCTGTTTTTACATCCATGGAGAACATTAGTTTAACAGTGAATGCTCCTGCCCATCACACAATCATATATGGACAGGGAATCCTGTAGCAAAAAGATTTTTTAACTGTTCATTCCAGCTTTATTGATCAATAATTCCATGATAACATTATGTGTAAATCAGGTATTTTGAGAGATAATAAGGCTTAGGGACCTCCTCCTCGTCTATAGGCTCCGTTTACAGCCTTACTACTGAATGTGTCTCTCCACAGGCTTTGAGCATGTTCAGACCTGGTATTAACATCTAGACACATCTAGACGGTGCTAAGGACAGGTCTGAACATTCCCAGTCTGCATTGAATGTGTCCTCCGATCATCGGATCATTAAAAAATAAATAAATGGTGATTTGAGGATGCATGTGGCCGCATATAGCTGATCCTTTGCTGATCTTCTCCTGTCTCTTTTATCTCTCTCTCTGTCTCTGTCAGTTAATGCGAGGAGTGAACATTTAAAGTTAACTCTCATCTTTCTCAACCACATGCCTTGTATTAGGACACGCACATGAAAATTTACTACGAGAGAAAGACATGGACAATAATGAGATTTTATATTTTCTCGTGAAATTCTAATAACCTTAAGTGAATAAAGGCTGGTTTCCAAAAACCTCTTGCAGAACATTTTCTTGTCAGCACTGGAGCGTTCAACCTCTCTTTGTAACAAATGCTATTATCATGATTAAGTTTGTGTGTGTGTGTGTGTGTTATCCTCTGTGCGCAATAGAAGGATAAGTGATTGTCTACCATGTCAGCTTTTAAGTGTGCAAAACTCATTTGCAGCACAATTATGCCCTAGAATTTTATTGTCCCGACTCTCACTCGCCTTTTTCTGTCTCTCAAAGGCACACAAGTGACAACCTTTATCACTCAAGCGTGGAGCAACAAAGAGATATCCACGGGGGCGAATGTAATCGTCAATGTGAGCCATCATTCTGTACGCCTCCTCAATCCCGCGACTGAGGAAGACGAAACTGATCACCTGCTTGAAATATGGAAATGGACAGTGACCCTTTTTGTCATGTCACCGTCCTTTCACGTATGCACATGAGAAAAATAGGCAGGCACACACCCCGAGGGCTGCTGTAGGCTGAAATAAACAGAGCGCACAAATGAGAAAGCATGTAAATACGCTGTAAACAGGAGGAGGAAAGAGAAATTAAAGGGTCAATATCAAGCTTTTGGTCACACTTTGGTTACCAGAAATGGAGTTAGCTCTAGCATTAGCCACAGGCAAGTATTGTGGAGTGTACTGCGTAATGCAGGTAACATTAACAGTGATAGTTGAATAACTACGTTCTCATACTGACCATGCCGAAATCTCCCAGTTTCACCCAGCGGCAGGTGGAGTCGCACAGGAAGACGTTCTCTGGTTTGAGGTCTCTGTGGACAAAGCCAAGCGAGTGCAGATGGGACAATGCGCCACATAGCTGGGACACCACACGCTGGCAACAGTCCTCCTCCATACCGACCTGGACAGGACGTTAGCAGGGAGACAATGGTGGATGAAAGTTGGTGAATGTCAATCTCTCACTCTCTCAATCAACATTTCTTTTGCTAACGGACTTCAACAGAGAAAACCCCCATGAAGTTGTAGCATGAAATAACGATGTACCTCAGGCAGGATGATGTCGTAGAGGTCGCCAAAGAGGCTTGCTTGCTGAGCAAAGACGAAGTGTGAAGGTGTGGAGTAGGCGATTCCCAAAGCTCTGGTGAGGGATGGGTGTGTACAGAACGACAGAGAGAAGTTATACTCCCTCAGGAAAGAGAAGAGAGAGGTGGACACCCGAGGGAAGAACTTCAGAGCCATCGGAGTACCTGCATGACACCACGAATTGAACGTGGTCAGTGGGTCTAACTTTGTTGCCATGAGCTTGTAACAAACAAACATCACGTCTCACTCTGTCCCTTACCTCTCGTCCTGTGTACGGCCAGCATGACTTTCCCATACGAGCCTTCACCCAGGAGCTTCAGGACCTTGAAGTGCTCAGATGTGTCCATTGCTGTCAGAGTCTGAGCCGTCAGGTGGCACATCTCGTCCAGAAGCTTTGTGGCACCCTGGAAACACAAGAAGCTCAATAATCCACCATATCACCATTCTTTTCTGAAGGCGGGAACAGCCAAACCTATTATATTTCAACAAGTTTGATTATAAAGAGCCAGTGCAGATCTGGCCTCCAGAAAACCTCCAGCAGTTTTCAGTCTGTTCAGTTTTCAGTCTGTTCCTGACCACGTTATGAGCTCTCCTTGATACTAAGTCACATTCTAAAACACAATTGACTGTTTTGTAACCAAAAACCAGATGTTTTTTTTTGATTCAGTAAATTAAGCAAACACCTTTGAAGGAGTGAAGTTGAACATTTAAGATCAATAAAATCAAAATTTGACAGTTAAGAGAGAGAGAGAGAGAAAAAAGTATGAGGATCGGAATGAAGGAGGACTTAAAGAGACTAAGAAGACGAGTTGGGTGGAGAACTTTGAGCTTTGTTGAAGAACTGAGAACTGCAATTAAGAACTATATACTGTAATCAAGAACTTTGGACTGTGATCAACAACTTTGGACTGTGATCAAGAACTTTGGACTGTGATCAAACTCTTCGGACAGTGATCAAGAACTTTGGACTGTGATCAAGAACTTCGGACAGTGATCAAGAACTTTGGACTATGATCAAGAACTTCGGACAGTGATCAAGAACTTTGGACTGTGATCAAGACCTTTGGACTGTGATCAAGAACTTTGAACCATCATAAAGACTAAGGAGACGAGACAGCAAGCAGTTGGGTGAAGAACTTTGAGGTAGGTTGTAGAACTTCAAAAGAACTTTGAACTACAATTAAAAATGTCTAAAACTGTGAGTTTGGGCGGGCTGTGAAGAGCCACATTACCCCTCCCTGTGTACACCCTGCCTGAAATAATTTATATACTTAGAAGAAAACTTGGACAGGTTAATTGCTTGTTTTCTCTGTGGAGTTCCACACCATCGTTGTCATGATGACAGTTGTCATGGAGATACTACAACATTGATCCACAGGTATTATAAATATGTCTGTTCATAGCCTCATGAAATCCTCTCACACTCTCAGAGATGTGTGTTTTGTCTGCTGGGAGGTTAATGTTTCCAGCACAGCTGGTTCCCTCAGGCCCAAGTCGGGATTTGTTGTGTCTATACACAGGTCGACTCATTACACGGTCATTACAGAGTAACACGGCACCATGAATGTACTGAACATAGATACTGTGAATAAGTCAAGGGGTGTTTGTCCACACCTGCAGTCACAGACACAAAGTAGGAGGGTTTGTTTTTGAAGACAGATTAATGGAGATTTAGCTACAACTGAATCATTCAATCCAATTCAAAGATTTCTCAGCAGAACACTTATAGAGTCATATGCGTGACACCATATTTTCAAAGTCTAATCCTTCTTCACAATGTGTGAATGTATTTTTAGTGTTCTAAGTATTGAGCTATTCAGGTCTGGAATCATTTTAATGCCAAAGCCACAAAGTTTGAAATCACCGAGCTAATCGAGGATTACTTTGGAATCACAAACTGACCACACGAGGCAGCAGCTCCTGTGTCCCTTTGAGCTAAAATCACTTATTTTCTATATGGACTTTGGTGCAGATGAGTGAGTGGTTTACAAACTTAAGTTTCTAGACAAACTTAAGTTTCTCAGTATAGCAGTGTTTAGATCTTGTGTTGCCTGCCGACATTCCCACACTGCACACAGGAAGTTGAGCTTGTAAAGTGAATCTACAAAGGGGTTGGAATTTGACTGAAAAGAGAAATTCAGAAATGAATTGTACCGCTCGCCTGGCAGTTTCACGATGTAAACTCTTCTTACATCGTGCTCTGCTGCTGTATACACACAACACAATAAATGAAAGTTTTCTGTGCTTTAAAGAGCATCAGTAGCATCAGCAGTAGTTGCAGTAGTAGCATTTGCATCAGTGTGTGGAGGATCAGGGATTAGATTGTTATTCAGTAAACAGCATAACTGACGCGCTCAGAGTCGCTCAGGTTTAAATGAGTGTAAGAGGAGGCGACGTCTCTGCAGAACAACTGCTGCTACGATGGGCCGAATGCCCAGGCTGTATAATACAGAGACATGCAGTGTGTGTGTGTGTGTGTGTGTCAGGAATAAATGTCGTGATGATGTATTTTACATGGAAATCGATCTGTGCCCACGACAAACTTCAACATGATGACTGACAAGATGTTTGTCTGTGGATCAGTGTGTTTGTGTGTGTGTGTGTGTGTGTGTGACATGCACATGTCTGTCATCACTGACACACATATGGCAAAGAGGTCAACATTCAAAATGTCCCCATTTAATGACCCTTACATACTTTTTTAAACTTATGTATACATTACAGTCTATGCTGTTACAAATCATTCTCTCTCTTTATATATAATATGATTGAACTGTTTCCATTATTATTTGCATTTTACTGTATGTCCTCATTTCTGTGATGTAAACTGTCCTTCATAAGTCAAGTTTATTATGCTTTATAAAAAGTATTATTCAGCCAAATGTATTGATAAAACTAACAAAAAATCAACAGAATATTATTAATAATTCTAGATATTTCCAATCAAACAATATCAACAAAAGAGGCCTATATTAATAAATTAAATTTGTATTTATTGAATATTAGGTTGTGGAATTATTTGTAATTAACAGCTATCTTGTTATTTATATTATTTTGAGTATTGTGAGCTAAATCAGTTAAAGTCTGATAATCCATACTCATGAGGCAACACAAGCTCATCAGGCAAAGCATGTGTAAATTAATTAAGATTGAGATTGAGAAATTGGGAATAATTGTTTGTTATCTATTATTTCATCATATATGTTATATTAATTGTGTTTATATTATGAAGAAATAATAACATGTGTCTAAAAATGTTTACATCAGCTTGTTGATGCTCTGCAGGGAATTTTAGTGCAAATCCACTCATGCAAAGATACCTAATAATAGGGAATCTCTCATGTTTTAAGTCCACACATTTCCACATACAACAAATGTATCTGCATGCACATTTTAGTTTAATTATGACATATCAATGAATGACATTAGTTTTTGTTTTTATTTTGCCTCCCGTAACCTTCACTGTCACTGTTAAAGGTGTATACATAGCTATTCAGAGCTTTAAGAAGACAAGAATCTATATGAGTAGATGTGACTGCATTGAAGTGACCCTTTAACTTGAGATCATGTCTGTGGTGTTGGTCTCTACAGTAGCTCTCGGCTCACACTTACTGTCATGTTGCAGCTGTGATCCAGTGGAGTGTCGCTGATCTTCGCTCAGAAATGTGTCCGACATAAATTCACGTCCTGCTTTTCATCTCAGTGGGTTTGTGTTTTCTTTCACCTGCTGCTCAGACTCAGACTCTCAGTCTGTGTGTGATCTGACGTGTCTTCCTACTGCTGCTGCTGCCGCTGCTACTGCTGCTGCTGCTGCTGCTGCTGATGCAGTGTCGGGTGGTCATGCATTTGTATGTCTGTGTGTTCACTTCCCTTTCGTCACAATGTGGCTTCAGTTACAAGATTAAACAACCATGTTAGGAAGATGTGAGGTGGAAAAAAAGAAAATGGTTGATAAACACTTCATCTGGTAACATTACATTTAGTCAAACTAAAATGATCAAGTAAACTTCTTGCTAATTTAAAAATGTCATGCAAGGTGTTTGACATTGGCAGCTACAGGCTTTGGGCTATTGTAGCTGGACAGTTTTGTTTACTTGAGATAACATGAGTAAACCAATGGTTCAGTGACCACAGTTGAAGACTTTATGAAGCCTCAACTGACAATCTTGTCAAATGTATGCAACAACATCTTTAAATCCTTGAATAAATCAGTGTAAAGTGTTGGGTATATTAAAACACACATGCAAAAGTCATGTTATTTTAGTAATTATGAAGGTGTAACATGAATATGGACGTGGTGGACGTCGTTCTCAGCTGCTAGCTGCCGTTGACTGACCACAGTCCGTGGATGTCAGGCTTTCCTCTGGAGGCAGCGAGCATCAGTTACATGTCAACATGTGTGTGTTACCACAGTTCAGGCACAGCGTTCACAGCTGAGCAAGCAGGAGATGTGTCATTCACGGCAGTTTAACTTTACGAGTGTTTGCATTTCAGCAGCACTTGTGGTGTTTACGTAGCACGGACATGTTTCTGTGAAGGAACTGACACTTAAGAGGATTTTATTTATTTAAAATGGAAGAAAAAAAAAAATCAATGAAATTCAGAGAGGTCAGACAATCTGACCAGAAGAATCAAAGACTGAAAACACACAAAAGGCAAATGCTTTTTTTCAGTGCAGACATTTTGACTTGTTACAGCAGCAAGTGACGTAAATGATTAAATGAATGATGGCCACATTCCATTCAACTGCTTCTGGTTCAGGTTCCTGCTAGTGCACTGGCTCAGCCTTCATTTATATTTAGTGTCACTGCATGGGTAAAACAAACAAATTACAGCCACTTAACTAAATCAATTTCTCCTCAAGTCTAATATCTTAAGAATATGTTCATGTCTTTATCTCATTGTTAGACAGGAACAGAAAGTTTGTAAGCCACTCACTCTCCCATACAAAACTCCTTAGAGAAGATCAATGATTTTAGCTTGCAGGGACACAAGACAGATGGTCTACTGCTGCCTCGTGTGGTCAGTGTGTGTCACTGAGGTAAATCTGAACAAAGGATTTCAATCAGAATTTTGCAAAATAACACGTTTAAACTTACTGATGGAGGCAGCAGTGGATCAAAAACCCCTGTGTACTGTGATGTTAAAATGGTTTGGGAGAGTGAAGAACACAAATTTCAGTTTCTGTTTGGAAAAGGCTGCCTAGTGACATACAACAAATATTTTGAAACATCTCACTTATTACTTACATGCATGTCTACTATGTTTTCACCAAATTGATAAAGAATAAAACTATTATCCAAAATCCTGTAACCAGTGGTAACTTTTGTCTAAATAAATAAATATCATTATTAATCAGCAGGAGAGAGTCACATCTGTTTTAATCTTCATTTTTATTATGACATTTATCATAAATCATGGTAAAAAACAAACATAAACATACAAAATATATAAATAGTACTGTAAATGTCACTACAGCCTGACAATACTTTAATATTAATATTATTATTAAATATTACATAACACAATGAGATGCCTGCATCTCACACTAATATATAAAATGTAAAAAAAAGCTCATAAATAGCATCTAAATAAGTACAAAAAAAGGTTCCAGGATATTTTGTTGCCATTTAGCTCATGAGGAGACAAACATTTCGCAGGCGCTGAGCGTGTAAACAGTCGTAAACGTAAAAGGTGACGCTACAGTAACTTCAGCTTTGAGCTTTCATTTTCACGTTGAGACCAGAGCCGTGCTGCTAGCAGAGCCGGATTAAACAAATGGACTATACTAGGCAAACTGTATTTTTTGGGCCCCCCTCCATCGATGTTATTTATGAATTGAAATCTGAAACATACCAAAGTTACTAATAAAAGTTAATTCACATTTTACATAGCGTAGTCTTTGGTTACGAGTTGGTTCTTTGTTTGCCAAAATAAGTCATGTGTCGTAAATTAAACAGTCTATCAGACTATTTTTTTATTTTTATTACTGTATTTATACGTTACTACAAGGCTCTATTAAATGCTATTAAATTATCCTTATCTTATCCATTGCGAGTGTCATTGTTAAGGCAGTAGTACCAGTAAATCACCAATAGGTGTCAGCATTGCTATGTAAACAGAGCAAATAAGATAAATGTGGTAAGCTACTGCATTTTGCAGAAAATCTTAATTAAATGTGTTGATTAAATTGAATAGTTTAATAAGTAGTCAAATATACAAAGACCAATACAATTTGCAGTAAGTTTCTCTGGATGGTGTACTGTGCAGTGTTGTTTTTGGAAGCCATTCTAGATTTAGTCTTAGTTTTGGTCTTTTGGACTAAAAGGCTTATTAGTTTTAGTCATGTTTCAGTCATTTCTATAGTGCAGTGTCACACATAAGTTTGACATGAAATTTCCTCCACCGGTGGTGCGCCGCGACCGACTCTAGATCGGCTTGGAAGGGCTCAGGGCGAAGGTGGTTTACTGCGAACCCCCGCCCGGACCTCGCCACAGACATGTGCACTCGCTGCGGCTTCTCCCGCCCGCCTGCCCCCAGCGCGACTGTCGATCGGAGCAGACTGTCCTCAGAACGCCCTGACAGCTGAAACGTTTTAGGTTATGATTGTCCCTCTGTCTGGGCCCCCTGCCAATCGGGCCCTAGGCACGTGCCTAGTTTGCCTTTGCGTTAATCCGGCTCTGGTTGCTAGCATTGCTATGCTAATGCCTTGCTGGGTAAAAATCGCAAAAGTTAACAGTGGTTTTCTTTTTTTGCTCTACAGTGACGTCAAAGGTCTTAACGTCGAGGGCAGCGCGAGAGTTTCTGGAGATGCCGTAAAAGTCTCCTGGACCAGTTACAGAAGACGTGAAGCCGCTCAGAAATCTCCACAGAGAACTGGAGCACGTCAAAGGTGGAGGCAGCAACAGGTAGGGAGGGAGGCGGAGCCTGAGTAGACGTTTCGTGCATCTGAGGACAACGAGGAGAAAGTCAGCGTTAAAACCAGCCGTCAAATTAACATGTTTACACTTTAACACATGAACCTGATTCACACACGTTTACATGTAGAGTTTAACAATCTCTGAATTATTCATCATTACACCTCAATGGACACATTTGTTGCACATTTACAAAAGTATAAAACTCTTAAAATTGTTTATTTTGTATGATAAGAAATTTCAGGCTAAGAGAAGATTTAAGGTATTTTTTTTAACTGGTCAAAATTTAAAAAGAAAAATCATAAATATTTGTTTTACTGGTTTAATTAATCTGAAAATGAGTACACATATATATAAGTATATATATATGTATATATATATATATATGTATATATATATATATATATATATATATATGTATATATATATATATATATATATATATACATATGTATAAATAAACTTAAATAAGACACAATGAGATGAAATTGGTCTCACCTGATGTAAAGATGTGTGGATGAGAGTGGACAGCTGCAGCAGGTGAGCACTGGCGCCCTCAGCTGGCTGCGTGGGCAAACTGAAGTTGAATTGAGCAGTTATCAGCCAGTCAATGTGCAGCTTAAAAGACTGAGTGTAGACGTGAAGCTGAGAGAGAGACTCATTCACCTGTGAACAATTGCAGGAGACATTTCTGTTTAAAAAAATCTGAATTCAATTGATCGATTGATTGGTTGATTGATTGATTGGTTGATTGATTGATCCAGACAGACATGTTACCTTCCGTGAAGTGAAATGAGCAGCAGTTTGCTGAATGTGAGGAAGATCATCAAGTCTATTGTCAACAGCAGCGAGGTTCAGAAGTTCATCATCTGACTGTTGAAAACATGACGGGAAAACAAAGGTTATTCAAGAAAATGTTGGAAAACTAGTCAACATTTTTCAATACTTTACATTCCTAAATCTGTCTTTGCTTGTGTAATAATGTAAAAAAACAACTAAAACTAAACTTTTTCTGATCATTTGACCAGAATGAGAAGTATTAACCAAAACATAATCTGCATAATGTGTCCTCTTTCAATAAAACATGACTCTACTGCATGTAAATGTACGAATTAATCACTTTTATGTTTATATTTAAAATATATGACACAGTTTTTATGACATACTGAAGATCAACACCCAAATTACAGTCTTACTGCGGATTTAAATCATTAGAATATATTATTTATCACTCATTAAACAACAATGTAAACATTTATTCCATGATACACCCAGTTGTATGGATGTATAAGCAGTAGATTCATTTTAAATGTGTTTTGTTTTTAATGAAACAACCTTACAGTAAAAACTGAATTAAGTACAACATTAAAACACTTGACTTAGAATTAATTGTCCATATTAGTCAACTTTAGTTATATACTGTTTTATTTTAATGTATCTAATTGTGTACCCAATTGTTATAGTATGTATGTATAAGCATATACTGAAAAATACAGTTTTATTGTATTCAAATATTCAAAAACAAAAAGTTTATAAATAAATACTTCAGTAAAAATCAGAATCCAGCTCATGTAGACTGTGTGTGTGTGTGTGTGTGTGTGTGTAGTTAATTTTTACCAGGCCATGGAGATTTTTGGATAACATCATGATTCTGTCCACCTGAGGGATCATTGACCCCAAAAAACCACAGATAGAGGAACTGTGGGTGGGACGGGACGACGTGCGGACAAACAGCTCAGCCAAAAGCAGCAGGTGGAGAATAAATGGGGCGGAGTCATGAATCACTGCAAAGACAAGGAAAAAAAAATTAAAAAACAGTTTTTTTTTCGCATTTTACTTTTGTTTTTGTAGCTCTCGCAGAACAAAGACTGACATTGGTCAGCAAATTTTATTTTTAAGTGTTTTCATAAAAGTTTACCATGAAACAAGTAGTAACAGCAGCAGGTTGAAATAGTTTCAGAGACATGAACATCAGCCGCAGCTGCACTAACACACAGATAATCCCATCACAGGTGGAGACTACACACACACACACACACACAAACACACACACCTGCTGTGTGTGAATCACAGAAACAAGATCTTGACCATGTGATATACGACAAGTTCAAACCCGAGGATGTGTCTGTGAGAAGTGTTTTAATTACACAAAACCAGCATCTACAGAGAGATTTAACCACAAAAAAGTATTTCACTTATCTGCAATATCTGGATATGTATTTTCTATTTAGCAAAAAAAGAAGGAAATTGGTTGAAATCAAATTTTTTCGTCGTTGTCATTTATTACAGCAAAAAGAACATTTCAGTTTTACACCTTCATCAGGTGAATGGGTCTTTCATTCAATTAAAAGTAATAAACTAAATCTGTGCATCTTTAAATAAAATATGAAACTACAGCTAAACTAAACTAAATATTTATGTACACGTCACTTTAATATTCATATCAGAATATATATAACACATGTTTTATGACATACTGTAGATCTGGATGTAAATGGAACTAAAGTTCCGTCAATCTCAGTCATCGAAAATCTCAATTTCACCAACAAAACACATCAAAATGTATACCTGCAGAGCTGGGAATCAATGTGTCATCTTTTAATGTGTCATGTAAATATTTTCGTATACGTCACATATTTATATTTAAAATATTTTATGAGCTGCTCATTTATGAGATTGATATTTTCTAGAAGACTGTATGGATGTATAATAGGGATCTAAAATATAAAGTTGGAGATTTATTTAAATATATTTAATTTTAAATGAAAGAACACAATAAATGATAAGAATACGATCACCTTAGAATTTACTCTCATTTTTTTACGTGCTGCGGCGGAAGAAAAAGTATTGGTAGATCTCTCATACGCAACATTTTCACAAGCTTCAGTATCTTTGGTTGTAAATCTGTGACAAAATCCTTCAATTTAAACCAGGTTTGTGGGGGTTGAGATTAAAGATGAAAGGTTTGTGGTTCGATTGAAGGTTTAAACAGGTCAGACACTGATTTACTGTCAGCCGAATGTGTGTGTGGGCGACACATTTCTGTGGACGAAAGGTGAACACGGAGTTATTGAACCAGTTCACATAAGCAGCAACAGCAATATGAAGATGCTGGTTCAAGCATAAACGATCTATGGAAGTAAACATCTACAGAAGAGGATTAGGGGTACATGCATTTTCATTCAAGTCATGATTCGGAGATTAAAATCAAAACGTTAATCTGACTCTAGTCTCATAATTCTGAGATTTCTTCAGGGTTTTTACTCAGAAGAAAAACTTAAATGTCTGACTTCTAACTGTTGTCTCAAAAGTTAAAATTCTGAGATTAAAGTCAGAATTCTAATATTCAAGACAGAATTATTAGCAATTAAAACGTTGACCTCTGATTCTAATAGTTTCTGACTTTTCTGAATTTAATCTCAGAACTCTGGCTTGTTTCTTGTTTCCAATTTTGTTTGCAAAAACATTTTCACATGTGACCCTTAATCCTTCTTCCATGAACCTCTTAAAACATGTGATGGGAGCGAATGTGACACTTTTGCACCTAAAAATAACAATAATCTAATAACAATAACTTACAGATGATCTTTGTTCACTCAAACCCGCGGTTAGTTCACGTCTGTAAATGTCTCCTTTATGCAACTTCAAATTTCCCATGACAAATCTCAACAAAGACATGAAGTGTGTGCTAGTGTGAGGTCATGGCTTAGGAATGAAAGGTATGCTGTGGGTTTTTTGTTTTTTTTTGTCTCTCTCTCTTTTTTTTCCCAGGCTGCTCTGGGCCTCCTGTGGGAAAAGCAGAGGGCGGAGCCTGTGGAGCTGGTGCAGGGTTCTGACTCAGATTAATCTCACTGTGGTGACATCAGCAAGCGAACGCCTCAGGCTGCGTTCTGTAGAGGAAACATCCACTTAGTGTCTGACACGGTGAACTTTCAACACTTTTACTGTCACACACATGCACACTTACACTGACAGTCGTAACTGCATTTAAATGTATTTAATTGCTTATTTATAGACAACACCTCACACTCTTTTGTCTATAAATAAGCAATTAAATATATTCATACATGGACTGTGCCATTTTATACTGAGGTAATTGATGCTAACTATTATTTTATAGTTGGCATATTTGAGATTGTACCATATGCTGTGTGTTAAACTATGTTGACAATGCTTATTTGCTTTTTTTTGTGAGGTTTTGGTCTGTTGCATTTTTATGAGCATTGTTTATGAGCTATTTTTCTAAAGGTGGATTTACACGCTTTATATGGATCAATTATTCAGTTTTTTAAAAGTGCGGTTCAATGAGAAAATATTTGTTTGCCAACATCTTTTTATTTTTTTAAAATATGTTTGGAGCCTTTTCTCACAGACAAATTCAAATGTGTGTCATATTGTTAACCACTCACTCGGAAACATGGTGATTTGACATCACAGCACACAGGAGTCTATGGACTATGGTGCAGACGAGTGAGCAGTTTGTAAACTTTAATTGAATTTAATTTTTATTTTGTAACTAACTTTAAGAGAAATTTGGGACAGAGAAGCAGACGCAAACATGAATAAAAGCAGGGGAATTAAAACTAAAACAAGTTGAGACCAAAGACTCCAACATATGTCCATGCTTTGTAGCTTGGCAGCTTGTTGTTTTTGTCATTTGTGTTTATTCTTTATTTATTGTATTCATAAGTTTATTTTGCTCATGTCTACGGCGTCACGTAGCAGCTGGGGTTCATCATAGTTGGGAAATATCACTAATTGAAAGTCATATAGTGATCCTATCACTTACAAGTGCTGACATGAGACACTGCCATGTCATATTTATGAAAAAGACTGTGTATTTGTCTGTGTATGAGTCACTCATTGACCTCCAGTCAAAAACACAGACACAGTCTGGAGCGTTTTCCTCAGCAGACGGTCATGTCACGGTGACGTGAGGCAACAAGTGAAGGTTAAGACCTTTCACTTCTCATCTCTGCCCACACACACACACACACAGACACCAAATCCCATTAGACAACAGACAGATGTTCACATTCTCCTGCTGTTTCGTCATCATCATTTCTTTACATGCACTTCCTGTCCACAAAAGCGTTTGACTTCAGATGACTTTAGGAAAAATACTGAGCAGGACATCAGCACAATCCTGCTGTCAGAGTAAGAAAAACATCCGCCAGCGAGCGCTGCAGTGTACACTCATGGACTTGGCAGCGCGAACAGCTGTGACAGCGTTACGCTTCAGAACAAAGTTGCTTAAGAAGCAGGAGGGAATGAAGCGTCTTTGATCTGTGCTGCAGGTCACTTCATCACACACAGCAAACATCAACACACACACACACACACACACATACATTCATGTAGCGTCTCGCACACTTCCACTGTTTCCGTTCCAGTTGGTGTCCTTCACAGAAAGAAGAGAAAAAAATGCCGAGTCAGCTGTAGCGCTGGAGTTTCCTGTATTTGCTCTCTGACACAGTGAACGCCTCACTTCCTCAGCCGGACCTTTTACTTTTTTTTTACCCACAAGGACTTGCAACAAACCTCTCAAGTGCTGTGTGCACACAACTTCCTCCAAGAACCAACGAGCAGACAAACCAATAAAGCCAAAGCACAACACGCGTTTTCAGTCAAAGCTGCACTGATCAATACCTTGATTTAAATGAGTCAAAAATTTATGATCGATGCATCAAACTAACTGTGAATACTGTCACATATAATGACTGGAAAATCACCTATTCAGTAACTACATGGTAACTTTTAAACTCTGTTTCGAAGCTAAATGTCCATTTATTTTCTGGTGTAGTACCATAGATGGCCACAGATGTCAAAGTGAGACACAACGTGACTCACGCTCTCATTCCCTTTTAATCAATCAGTAGTCCAGCTCTGTATCATGACTGTGCAGATTACATTACACTAACAGTGATGATGTTGATGACATCACTGTCTGTTCTCCTGACTCATGCTACTGTGTCTCAACTCACACTTTCTCTCTTTTCACAAATAAACCCTTGAATTTTGTTAAAGGTCAAACATTAAATGGGTAATGCACAGTTTTTAAAGTGCGGTCAGTGCTGACTGTGGTGTGAGCGCCCCCTGCACCACAAAAACACAGACTTTTCCGACAAGAAACTGAAGTTTGTAAACCGCTCACTCTCCCACACCAAAGTCCATAGAGAAAATCAGGGATTTTAACGTCACAGCACACGGAGTTGTTCACCCACTGCATCAGTAAGTTCAAATGTCTTATTTTGTGACTTCAGTGTTTGAAATCCTTCGTTCAGATTTACCTCAGTGACACAAAATGACCACACGAGGCAGCAGTAGACCAGCAGCTCCTGTGTGAGCTAAAATCACTGATTTTCTCAAAGGACTTTGGTGTGGGAGAGTGAGTGGTTTACAAAGTGACACAAAAACTAAGTTTCCTTAACAGTGAGACAGCACATGTTCACTATAATTCTTCATTCATCATCACTTTAACAATGACTGCTTTCCATCATCATCATCAATATGATATGAATGCATACTTTTTCCAACTGTAAGCAAAGAATCTCAGGAATTATTTCACCAACACACACACACACACACACACACACACACACCAGCCAATCAGAGCGCAGCCTGTTGCCAAAAACCGCGTTGTTTGAGAGATTCAAATGAAACAAAACACATGCTCACTCACTCACTTCCTCACTTCCTCACTTCCTCACTCACTCACTTAGCCTAAAAGTAAAAGTAGAGACCACATGCAGTAAAGACCACCTACACACACACACACACACACACACATTGAGTGTTAAAGTGTTATAAACAAACTTACATTTCATCTTTCCTCTGCTGCTGCTGCTACAGTAAACACACGCGTCCTTCAGTGAGTCCACAGTGAGTGTTTGTGTGTGTGAGTGTGTGTGTACACTGTACTGTATGTGTGTGTTTGTGTGGACACAACGTAAAAAGTTCCCTTTTATAGCTCAGAGTATGACACATCACCTGAGTCATCAGCCATCGTCGCCATTCAAGCACTGACGCCCACGCTGGACACCCCCCCCAAACACACACACACACACACACACACACTGATGAACACACACACACTGAAAAAACCCAAAATGTCTTTCTTACTTTGTGAAGGAGAAGAGTTACAATTATAATTAATTATTAAAATAACAACGCAACAATCCTCCTCCCTCTCATCACACCTTTCTTTCATTTTGTAACTAAACTCAAAAAGTCTCTTTTTAACAAATAAAAACAGACTTTTATTTATATAAAGCGAATATATTCATGTAATAAATCAAGTCTTGGACACTAACACCTCCCTTGCATCCACATTTTTTTCCTGTTTCATTGTCAAGAAAATGCAAAAGTCAAATGTGCAAAGGTTCTTTCCATTAAAAATGAACATATGCTCATTTTTAATAACAATAGAGACAGGTAAACAAAGAGCTCTCACTCACCCACTGTGGTGGCGCTCTTGACCCCCAGCTGCTCTGCTGGTTACAAGTGTGTGACGACACTGACGTTGCATCATCTCCAACTGTGGCTTCCTGTCTCAAATCCACACAATAAAATCAATAATAAGACTTTTGGAGATTTAATTCCACTTTAGTCACCCTCACTGGAATTGTGGAAGTTTTGAAGTTTCCTGAAGAACTTCCTGAGTGGGTGTCATCCTGAACAGAAGCAAACTGACATAGATTTAATCCTTATTCTGTGGAACCGGAGGCTGTGATGACGAAACCCTGCAGACGTCCTAATCATGTCACGTCCCACAAAAAGTCTAATGGGAGGAGCTAACGTGTAGCTGTGTTTTTTTCCCTCTGGCGTGGTTAAATCATCGATTCCACGGTCGAAACCATGACATAATTTCCTTCGATATTCGATTTACAATCGAGATTGTGACACCCGTAGTATACAGTAGAATAGTATTTGTACCAGAAGAGGAAGCCCGCGCACCACTGGCACTGGGAATGATGTCACACGTGTTAATTGCATTTACGTTTCCACAAACTTTACAAGTTGGCAACTTGGTGGTTGATGTTAGCATCATTTTGTGGTATTTCAAACATAAACAAGAACAAACAAAATACTGCAGTAAAAATGACAGGTTTTTAATTTGAGCAGCCAATTTAAATTGTTAATGACATGGAATTAGCCAGCGCGTTGCTCATCAGTGAACTTTCTTGTGTTGCAAAGTTCTACTTTCACATCCTGCATCACTCTGACGTCATCCATCTGTAATGTGTCAGGAGTTTTTTTCTTTTTATGAAAAAATGATTTGTCAAATGTGCCCATGTCCATTTTTACCTCAGACTGGGATTTTCTCCATTTGTTCAACTGTAAAAACAAAACCATTCATCTGCTTGTTAGGAAAACTGAGCAGGGGCGTTTCAAGTGACTTTGCGGGCTGACCTGGATGCCCGATCTGGATTTGACGCCAACAACATGTTCTATTTATGTTATTTTGAAAGGTTATTGTGGGGTTATTGATCACTGACAATACAAGCAAGTTTCTTACTCCAGGTTTAAGCCACATGCTTTATCATGATGTGTTTGCCATGTGCTTTCTGCTTTTCTTATTTTTCTCTATAAAGTTGATGTTGTCTGGGTTGTTTTTGTGTGTGAATTTGATTGAAACCAACCACATGAAGGAGCTTAAGGTCACATGGCTTGAGTTAAAACACCGGTTCAGGAAATGAGTGTGGATTTTGGTAAAGTATTTGAAAAGTCAACACCAGTTTTTTTCCACTTTAAGTCACGTGCTCAATGTATGTCATGATGTATTTTCATTTAAGTTCAGAATCTCTGTTAATTTAACATCTTCTGGGATGTTTTTGTGTGTGAATTGGAGGGAAACCAACCACATGAAGGAGCTTTGGCTCACATGGTTTAAATTAAAAGACTAGTTCAGGAAGTGAGTGTGGTTTTTTTTTGGATGAGTATCTGTAAAGTCAACACTTGTTGACCACAATTTTTCCCTTCCTTTGACCACGTTGGTCAGAAATGTAAATTATTCTGTAAGAAAAACAAACCAAAATGAAGTGCTGACAGTTGGTCATTTGCAGGTTTACATTTTTTGCTGTGACTGAAGTATAAACGTGCTCTTGTAATAATCCGCACTACTTGCAAATAATAATAATTAAAAAAAGAACGAGAGCAGCAGCAGCTTCTGTTCAGTCATGACTTACTCATTCACTTTATGTCACTGAGAATGAAAGTGTCAGCTAAAAAACCCCTGCTGTGTGTAAGAACGTGGAGCTTCATTATCTTACTCACTTCATTCATAAAACAGACGTTTGGCTCGCGTCAAAGCTGCGTGAGAAATGTTACGGCATTTCCAAGAAAACCTTTTTTTCTCCTCTTTCTTTATGAGTTGAATCTCCACCCACCAGGTGGAACAGAGACTCTCTACACCCCCCATCCCTTTTCTAACTGCACTTGTATATGAATATTGTAATATTACATCATCAATTCATATATACTCATATCAATATGATTTTTTTGGTGTGGCAGCTGTGGCTGTACCAAAAAAAAAGTTACTTTTACTATTATTTATTGCAATTATTATTATTACACTACCAAATATCTGTACTTTCTGCTCAACTGCATTTCCACAATGCATTATGTTACCATTTTATATTATATATACGAGGCAGTGACGTGCAGTGCTGAGCGTGTGTGGCACAGCGCACCGCTACCTCACCGTTCTCCTGTGTATTTGAACAGGAAATGCGTAAATTCAGCGATTTTGACCATGGAAATGTTGGTGCATGGACATATATGCATACATATAAAGGTAAGACCATACATGATTTTCAAATAAAAAAAACACAAAACATTTAAACATTAAAAAATTTAATTTGACTTGATATTAATAAATATTCTTTTGCTTTGCTTGCTACCATATTGTTGAACAGTATGGAATTGATTAAAGCATAATTAAATGCTTTTAAAACAACTGAATAGTTCAATTAAGGTCAAAAGGTTTTTATACTGTTTATACTTTTACTAATTTTACTGGAGTAATTTTTGATTGGGTGTAATTTTTGTCTTTTATTTGTACCCCAAAAAGGGTTGGGGTACCCCTGAGCAAGGTACCCATCCCCCCAATGCTCCCCGGGCGCCACTCAGTGTGGCAGCCCACTGCTCCTAATTCTAGGATGGGTGGGGCAGCCTGTGGCCAAGTGGAAAGGGAACTTGACTTGTAACCAGAAGGTTGCCGGTTCAAATCCCCACCCGGCCAAAAAGGGTTGGGGTACCCCTGAGCAAGGTACCCATCCCCCCAATGCTCCCCGGGCGCCACTCAGTGTGGCAGCCCACTGCTCCTAATTCTAGGATGGGTCAAAATGCAGAGGAATACTTTTCCTAAGGGGATTAATAAAAACTAACTAACTAACTTTTACCTAGTAAAAAAGAAGTTCAAGTGCTTGTTGCGCCATTGTATGTTATTGTCATCATCAAAACATTAAAATGCTGAACATTTTGGAAGAAGTGAAAGTGAGGCTTGGACACACACACACACGCACGCACACACACACACAGAGAATGTAATAACGGTCACAGTGCTGACTCGCTCACTCTCCTTGTCATCACAAATAAAACCATATGGGGTAATTGAGAGAGAGTGTGTGTGTACGTGCGCATGTGTGTGTGTGCGTCCTGTCATAAACATTGACCCTTTCAGGACCAGTAGTCCTCATGGAGACCAAAACCTGGTCCTAATGATGCGAAACCTTATTTCTGTGGTTAAATTAAGGACTTATTTTTATGACCTTTTTGGGTCATTTTTAACGACATACTATAGTATGACTTTTTTGAGTCGTAGTGGTTAGCACTCTCGCCTTGCAGCGAGAAGACCCGGGTTCGAGCCCCGGTTGGAACAAGGGCCTTTCTGCGTGGAGTTTGCATGTTCTCCCCGTGTGTGCATGGGTTCTCTCCGGGTTCTCCGGCTTCCTCCCACAGTCCAAAAACATGCAATGTGGGGATTAGGTGAATTGGACACTCTAAATTGACCGTAGGAGTGAGTGTGAGAGTGAATGGTTGTTTGTCTCTATCTGTGTGTGGCCCTGAGATGGACTGGCGAACTGTCCAGGGTGTACCCCGCCTATCGCCCAATGTAGTTGAAATTGGCACAGCACCCCCTGAGACCCTCTGGTGGAGGATAAAGCGGTAGATGATGACTGACTGACTGACTATAGTATGACTTTTTTGCGTTATTTGGACGACATACTATAGTATGACTTTTGGCGGTTTTGGACGACATAGTATAGTCTGACTTTTTTGAGTGAATTTGGACGACATAGTATACTCTGACTTTTTTGAGTGAATTTGGACAACATAGTA